>NC_071284.1:20711046-20876046 GCF_001660625.3 Ictalurus punctatus
CTGATATCCTAAACTCTCCTCTCATATCCATCTTTGATCTCAAACCCAAATGTCTTTGGCATATAGCACAAACAAATGAATTAGCCTTGCTGTTTTAGAGGGCACTGTATATGTTTTGTTTTAATTGATTATATGGTGGAATTACAGTGAGGGAAAAAAGTATTTGATCCCCTGCTGATTTTGTACGTTTGCCCACTGACAAAGAAATGATCATTCTATAATTTTAATGGTAGATTTATTTGAACAGTGAGAGACAGAATAACAACAAGAAAATCCAGAAAAACGCATGTCAAAAATGTTATAAATTGATTTGCATTTTAATGAGGGAAATAAGTATTTGACCCCCTCTCAATCAGAAAGATTTCTGGCTCCCAGGTGTCTTTTATACAGGTAACGAGCTGAGATTAGGAGCACACTCTTAAAGGGAGTGCTCCTAATCTCAGCTTGTTACCTGTATAAAAGACACCTGTTCACAGAAGCAAGCAATCAATCAGATTCCAAACTCTCCATCATGGCCAAGACCAAAGAGCTCTCCAAGGATGTCAGGGACAAGATTGTAGACCTACACAAGTCTGGAATGGGCTACAAGACCATTGCCAAGCAGCTTGGTGAGAATGTGACAACAGTTGGTGCGATTATTCACAAATGGAAGAAACACAAAAGTGTCAACTGTCAATCTCCCTCGGCCTGGGGCTCCATGCAAGATCTCACCTCGTGGAGTTGCAATGATCATGAGAACAGTGAAGAATCAGCCCAGAACTACACGGGAGGATCTTGTCAATGATCTCAAGGCAGCTGGGACCATAGTCACCAAGAAAACAATTGGTAACACACTATGCCGTGAAGGACTGAAATCCTGCAGCACCCACAAGGTCCCCCTGCTCAAGAAAGCACATATACATGCCCGTCTGAAGTTTGCCAATGAACATCTGAATGATTCAGAGGACAACTGGGTGAAAGTGTTGTGGTCAGATGAGACCACAAGAGATGTGGTCAACTCAACTCGCCGTGTTTGGAGGAGGAGGAATGCTGCCTATGACCCCAACAACACCATCCCCACTGTCAAACATGGAGGTGGAAACATTATGCTTTGGGGGTGTTTCTCTGCTAAGGGGACAGGACAACTTCACCGCATCAAAGGGACGATGGACGGGGCCATGTACCGTCAAATCTTGAGTGAGAACCTCCTTCCCTCAGCCAGGGCATTGAAAATGGGTCGTGGATGGGTATTCCAGCATGACAATGACCCAAAACACACGGCCAAGGCAACAAAGGAGTGGCTCAAGAAGAAGCACATTAAGGTCCTGGAGTGGCCTAGCCAGTCTCCAGACCTTAATCCCATACAAAATCTGTGGAGAGAGCTGAAGGTTCGAGTTGCCAAACATCAGCCTTGAAACCTTAATGACTTGGAGAAGATCTGCAAAGAGGAGTTGGACAAAATCCCTCCTGAGATGTGTGCAAACCTGGTGGCCAAGTACAAAAAACGTCTGACCTCTGTGATTGCCAACAAGGGTTTTGCCACCAAGTACTGCCATGTTTTGCAGAGGGGTCAAATACTTATTTCCCTCATTAAAATGCAAATCAATTTATAACATTTTTGACATGCGTTTTTCTGGATTTTCTTGTTGTTATTCTGTCTCTCACTGTTCAAATAAATCTACCATTAAAATAATAGAATGATCATTTCTTTGTCAGTGGGCAAACGTACAAAATCAGCAGGGGATCAAATACTTTTTTCCTTCACTGTATCTACACTTGTTGTATTACAGTTGTTTAATTTAACCATCATGCTTCAATAAATGGGTAAAAGCAGAATGTTACAAACTAGTAGAAAGTACAGAAAGTTATGCTCTGCTCATGTTATAAAAGTTACAGCCTAAGTTACAGAATACAGCCTTTATGGGTCATATCAGCTCACCTGCTAATGCTCTCTTACTTTTTGTCTCTCTTTTTCTATGAAAAGTATAGAAAGACTTTGGAAATTGTTGCTGGGTAAAACACACTATTGTACACACGATTGAATCCTGTTGCAAATTAAAATATTAGTTACCTAAAAAAAAATCTAGCATTTAATTTAAATATATATGCTCATTTGTTAATTATACTGTCAAAAAATGGAAGGAACATGTGTGATAGCAGTACACAGTGTTTGTATTGGATAAGTCCGCGAATTATGACTTTGTTTTCTTAATTTCTTAAGCACATAAAGCCATGAGGCAATATGATAATTTTATCAGAAACCTTTGGTTTGAATTTTACCACCAGAAATATTTCAGCTGTCATTTGGAAAAGTCATACATGTAATGTATCTTTTAGCACATAAACCTTTTTTGACAGGCTTACATTAGATAAAAAAGTGGAAGATGAACTGTTAAACATTCAACAGTTTACATACACCTAGGCTATTTTAAGACATTTCAGGTTACCATACATTTGTGTTGAGTCAATTAGGGTATCTACTATATTTCCATAAGAGGTCATTTCAAAATAATAGTTAAGAGACAGATTTATTTCAGCTTTCGTTTACTACATCAGATTTTCAGTGGTCAAATGCTTGCATACACTTTGATTTGTATTTGGTGGCAAGCATTTAATTGCTTGGCTTAGCCTTCAACAAGCTTCTCACAATACTTTGCTGGAATTTTTGCTCATTCCTCTTTACAATACTGATGTAACTCAGTCAGGTCTGTGGGCCTCCTTGTTCGGAGACACTTGTTCAGTTCAGTTTTCTGTGAGATTCAGGTCAGGGCTGAATGACCAAAAGTATGTGGACGCCTGACCATTGTAACTATGTGTGCTTTTTGAACATCCCATTTCAAAGTTGGTCCCGTCTTTGCTGCTATAACAGCCTCCACTCTTTTGGGAAGGCTTTCAACTGGAGTTTGGAACTTGGCTGTGGGAGTTTCCCATTTAGCCACAAGAGCATTAATGATGTCAGGCACTGATTGTCGGCAGGAAGGTTTGGTGTGCATTTGGCATTCCAGTTCATCCTGAAGATGTTCATTGGGGTTGAGGTCAGGGCTCTGGGCAGGCCACTCGAGTTCTTCCACACCAACTTTGGCAAACCATGTCTTTATGGAGATTGCTTTGTGCACAGGGGCATTGTCTTTCTGGGACAGGTTTGGGTCAGGCCCCTTAGGCCCGACTCACACCTGGCATTAACATGCATTCTGGGTGATTGGTCACAAGTGGTTAGTGCTAAGTACAGGTGTGAATGGGGTTAAATGCATGTTGGAGACGCATTGTGATCTGATCACTCAAACCAAATTCTGAGGTGGTCTGGGATGTGTATGACCACATGCCGTTTGTAGTGTGAATGCAAATGCATTTCAACAAAACCATAGTTGCAGTCAAGGGAAATCTTAATGCTACAGCATACAACGGTATTCTAGACAATTGTGTGCTTTCAACTTTGTGACAACAGTTTGGAGAAGGCACATATATGGGTGTGATAGTCAGGTGTCCACATACTTTTGGCCATATAGTGTATTTTGCTGAAGTGCACCAGTCCCTTTTCCATTAAAATACCCTCACAATGTGCTGCTGCCAACCCCATGCTTCACAATTGGGATTGTGTTCTTCAGATTAAAAGCCTCAGACTTTTTTCCTCTATACATAGTGCTAACCATTATGGCTAAACAATTCATTTTGGATTGGAGCATGTCTTGGAGCAGGGATTCTTGATGACATGACAACCTTTCAGGCCATGGCCATGTAGGACTCTCTTAATGGTGGATGTACATACTTTTATACCTGATGCCCCCAACTCCTTCACCAGTTCCTTTGTTGTTGTATTGGGAATTCATTGAACCTTTAAGACCAAAGTTAAATCATTCCTTGGAGTTAATTTGTGCCTCTTTCCTGAATTATGTAGTTTCTGTGTGGTGCAAGGTTTTTATATTTCTATAGAATTGTTTGAACAGATGCTTATGGTACCTTCAATTGTTTGGAAATTGCTCCTAAGGAGGAATTTCTCGGAGGTCCACAATTTTTTTTTGAGGTCTTGGCTAAGTTGGATTTTCTCATGGTATCAAGGGCAAAAAGATACAATCCCTAAAAGCAGGTCCCATTTTAGCCACAGGTGCATTCCCAATTAATGCCGTATTATGACAGTTGGCCACTCAAAAACTTCTAAAATCACTACATAAATTTCTGGAATCTTCCACGCTGTTTACAGGGACAGTCAACTTGATGTATGTAAACATCAAGACCCACTGGAATTCTCTATAGCACCTTATTAGCAAAAAGTACTTAAATTTTTTTACCTATCATTTTTTATGTATCTTTTAAGTAGAATTATGTAATTAGGCAGCACCAATGTAAAGCATAGTGTTTAGATGCTGATAGGTGGAAATAGTGCATGCCTATACTAGTGATTTGTTTTTCTTGCTTTCCTTTAACAACAGGACAAAACATCTACCCTGTACTATTCTTTCTCTTTGATTATTTTCCAGATGTGTAAACATGTGAAATAGATACTGTTTTATTGAACTCTAACATCTCTTGACTGGTCTTTGTTTATTTTGTTTTTGTCACTGTAGACTAAAGGCACCCCTATCATACTAGTGTTCCCTTGTGACTTTTCTATTATAGGGGCTGTATTTGGACTGAAATGTTCAGGTTGTGATTAATCAAGTGCTTTAAGAGGCACATAGATGGGTGCCTAGGAAGAAAGCAGTAGCGGGTTCAAAATCATGTTTCGGACTTGAGCTATTTTCACTCATAAATAATCCACTGTTCAGAATACGGGTATTAGTTTTGATATTTTTATTATTTTATATTTGTAGTTTTGGTATTAGTTTTTAAAAATATTTTCAGAACCATCTCAAAATATATTGTTTGATTTTTGTAAGTAGGGTTACTTAAACTGGAACCATTTATCAGATAACTGGGCTACATCCTGTGATTTCAAAGGCATCATCCATCAGTGGCTAGAAGTATAGGCATTAACAAATCATTAGCATTCCAGAGCTTATCATACAGCCTGATTCTAAACACTGCTGTGCCATTACAAGGGCTAGAATAATGTTTGGCCTATTAGAGTCTTCTGGCTAATGCTAAACACATGTGGCTGCTGGGGAGGTTTGTTATGTGGCCAATTTGAATGTGTGCTTCTGTAGTGCATGCACAGTGGATATGCTTGTGTTGTACGCCCTTCAATGTGAAGCATACTCGCTCAGTCTGCAAGGGTCTGTCAGACAAGGAGGGTATGGGGATGGCAGCATTGCAGTATATTCAGAGGATGGTTTTGGTACTGTGTTTGGGCTGCAGACAGAACAAAAAAATGCATAGTAAAATTGAATGATAAATATGTTGTGGTGTGTCTACCAGAGAAAAAGAGAGACGGCGTGGTCTAAGTTTATTTTGGAACTCCTTGGCTCAGTCGTCATGGATGTTATGCAGTTTGCTAATGCTGTATCTGGCCTAAGAGTGATAAAAGTGAGTTTAACTGCTAAATCAGTGTGGTTGTGCTGTTCATTTGGGGCTGTGAGTTTCATTTTCCTTACTGTAGATGAATACAGTAGCTGAGACATAAGATGACTTTGCAAAATCATCAAGTTAAAAAATAAAGCTGCACAATTTGTTTTATCACACATGTGCTTAAGTGTACATAGTCTAGAAAGAATTTTATGCACTATGAACAGTCTTGTAAATTATGTATTGTAGCATGGGAAGTTTACAGCTAGAGAACTTCTCTGTAGTATACAATACAGAGTTTCTCTCATTTTAAACTTAGTTATATAACACAAGAATGAGTGATTTGAGCCCTCTGCTCACCTCATCGGTGACTTAACAAAATACATGGAGAACACAATCCATGTATTAAAAACACTGGAAACGATCAGGTGTTACAGTTTAGTTCTCCATTCTCTTTAAACTAGACAGAACTAGATGTGCAGAGCCTCAGGGAAAAGTTTTAACATTCAGCTTATGGTCTGGCCTGAGCAGCATGCTGTGAGATTAGTGTCAACAGCTTGTTGCCTTTTGCCTTCTGTTTTCCCTGTTTGAATAAAAGTGTCAGTAATGTTAATGTGCAAAATAAAGTTATTTTGGTCTTACACTCCTTTAATACTGATCAATATTAAGTCACTAATACTTGTGTCCTCACAACTGTGAGATGAATCTGCACTGTAGAGAATAGTGCAGCACACCATGAGTGCTGTTTGTGAATGCAATTTAGCAACAATTGTTAAAAATCCGTTAATCTTTATTAAATGTAAATTTTGTTAGGCAACATCTGTTACCTATATGTAAAAATTGCACTACATGTAGAAGTGCACATTTTTTATTCACATTCTTCGTAATTTTTAATGTTTTACTGTAGAATTCATTAGTCATATGCCTGCGTGGGTTGCCTTGTTAAATATGTAATTGTTAAACACAGATTGACCTCTGCTAAGTAGATAGTGTACAGATACATAACCTACAGTAAATTCAGATTCCTAAAATAATTCCCAAGGTGAACAGTCAGCTCTGAATTTCAGTGTCCAAGAATGAGCCACACAGTTTACAACCATTGTTAAGCTTTAATGAAGGACATGGGGATTAACAGATCAACTCTTCTGGTTTGCTATAACTAGTAGGCTATAGATATACAATGACTTCCATAACTATTTTGTCAGCCCATAGAGACATTTGGGTTTGTTTCATACCTTTTGAAGATCAATGGCAGTATAATGTGATGGAAAAAAAGAGGCAAAATGCGGACAAGACAATTCAGAAATTTCTGTTTTAATGTCTGATATAATGCCAGATGTAGGCCAAATGCTATCCCTGAACGTCAGAAATGCTGTATATAGAGCCTTATGGATTCTATTTTACTTTTAATTTGATTTGAGTGGGTTTTTTCTTCTTATACTTATTTTTTTTGTGGAAGACTACATATCTTACTTGTAATGTGAAAGTAAAAGAATTGAGATTTTAAAAATAATGACAAAAAAATTGTGAATTGATAGAATCTATCTATCTAGAATCACCTATGAGATACCATTTTAATGTAATTAATCTACTAACTTGTGTTGTCTTTGGTTTGATTCATGTCCATTTTGTGTTCATAATGGTCTTGTTGGGAGAAGTTACAGAGCACGAAATATGTTTCCATGTGAATCTTTGCAGGTGTGACATTGTGTAGCTTGGTATTTCAGATGGAAATACTATTCTGGAAGTTGGGATGAGGTCCCAAGCATGCACCAAGTTTGAGAGTTATGTAACTCAGCGTTCCAGCTTTCCTTTTCTGGGTTAAGCTGAATGCAGCAATAGATTGATTGTGTTTGCCCTCATTAATCCCTCAGGAAACAGTGGAAGGATAACTATAGATGACTGAGCACATTGCCATCAAAATAACAATTTTATTTGATCCTCAGTACTGATGAGGGAGGCTGTAATTTTTTATTTTTTTTTTAGGTTTGGGATCAGTGGAGAATCATCACTCAGGTGAAACATTTAGACAGTAAGTTATAGACTGGTATTTTGCAGTCAGTTTGTAAGGGCACGAGACGATAAACAGGAAGTAAGTGCAGGAGCAATGTCTTTATTAATACAATAACAAGCAAACGAAACACAGGGAGCGCGGTCTATACTGAACAAGATTAACTGGATTAAATATGAGACTAAAGTCAAGGCATTGCACGAGAACCGGACATGGAAACAAGACTGCTTCGCGAACGTAACGTATTCACCAGGCAAACACTCAGTTACCGTTAATACTGTGTGACGTGCACACCAAAACAAACCAGGGTGCTTGTCCATATACAAAAGTCCCGTGCACGCGCGCTCTCTAAAGCCGCGCGCACATGTCGATGCCGCAGTGCCATCTGTCGGCGGGAGCGTAACACAGTTCCACTGGTGAATATACAGTGGTGCTTGAAAGTTTGTGAACCCTTTAGAATTTTCTGTATTTATGCATAAAATAAAAGTGTCAAAGAACAAATGAGAAATATTATACTTTGTAATTTATTTATTGAGGAAAATGAGCCAGTATAACACATCTGTGAGTGGCAAAAGTATGTGCACTTTTAATTTCAGTATCTGGTGTGACCCCCTTGTGCAGCAATAACTGCAGCTAAACATTTCCAGTAAATGTTGATCAGTCCTGCACATCGGCTTAGAGTAATTTTAGCCCATTTGTCAGTACAGAACAGCTTCAACTCTGAGATGATGGTGGGTTTCGTCACATGAACAGCATGCTTCAGGTCTTTCCACTACATTTCTATAGGATTACGGTCAGGACTTGGCCATTCCAAAACATCAACTTTACTATTTAACCTTTATTTAGAATGACTGGTGTACTTCGGGTCGTTGTCTTGCTGCATGCCCAACGTTCTCTTGAGATTCAGGTCATGGACAGATATCCTTACATTTTTCTTTAGAATTCAGTGGTATAATTCAGAATTCATTGTTCCATCAATGATGGCAAGACCTGGCCCAGATGCAGCAAAACAGGCCCAAACCTTGATACTACCACCGCCATGGTTCACAGATGGGATCAAGTTTTTATGCTGGAATGCAGTCTTTTCCTTTCTCCAAACATAACTCTTCTCATTTAAACCAAAAATTCTATTTTGGTCTCATTTGTCCACATGCCCTTTAGCAAACTGCAGAAGGGCAGCAATGTTCTTTTTGGAGAGCAGTGACTTTCCTTGCAACCCTGCCATGCACACCATTGTTGTTCAGTGTTCTCCTGATGGTGGACTCATGAACATTAACATTAACCAATGTGAGAGAGGCCTTTATTTGCTTAGAAGTTACCCTGGGTTCCTTTGTGACCTCGCAGAATATTACACATCTTGCTCTTGTAGTGATCTTTGTTGGTCGACCACTCCTGTGGAGGGTAACAATGGTCTTAAATTTCCTCTATTTGTACACAGTCTTGTCTGACTGTGGATTGGTGGTGTCCAAACCGTTTAGAGATGGTTTTGTAACCTTTTCCAGCATGATGGGCATCAACAGCTCTTTTTCTGAGGTCCTCAGAAATCTCCTTTGTTCATGCCATGAAACAATTCCACAAACATGTGTTGTGAAGATCAGACTCTGATAGATCCCTGTTCTTTAAATAAAACAGGTCACTCACTCACACCTGATTGTCATGCCATTGATTGAAAACAGCTGACTCTAAATTTACCTTCAAATTAATTGCTAATCCTATAGGTCAACACATTTTTGCCATCTTATGATGTTTTATGTCATATGTATGCAGATATATAGAAAATTCTAAAGGGTTCACAAACCTGTAAGCACCACTGTAATGGCACTTTTCCACTCCACGGTACCGCTCGACTCGACTCTGCTCGCTTTTTTGTGGGCTTTCCACTGTGGATAGTACCTGGTACTTTGTTTAGTACCACCGCGGTCGAGGTTCCAAGTGAGCTGAGCCGATGCTAAATATGAGCCACGCACTAAGGGAGTAAGGATTCTCCTAAACGAGTGGTTCTGTATTGTGCCTGAATAAATGTCATTTAATACATACTTTGTGTATGGTAATATTCTAGCACTACTCAAGTGACTCCAGAATGCACTTACAAGTTAATGATCTGTCCATAAGGATGGAATGGCTGATTTGTAGGTTTACTGAAATCACACTGCCCAATTTGTTTCATGCTTTTTGGGCAGCAAGGCAAGACACTTTCAAGGAGTCACAAGATAAGACAGATAAACATTTTGACAGCCTAAGTAGACTGCCTGCTCAGGCATGATTTTTAATGTGTTCTGAGGGAAAGCAATTTGGGGTTCTTAATTGTTTGACATAGTTTGTATGTGTTTCAGACATAACTAGGGCTGCAACTAACGATTATTTTCATAATCGATTAGTTGACATTATTATTATTATTATTATTATTATTATTATTATTATTTTCGATTAATCGGATGGGGGAGGTGGCAAACTTTCTTTCAGTTTGTCGTTTATTTAGTTACAAATATAAACTTCAGACTAAAACTTTACACAACTGTTTGTCCAATACACACAGACACAGTGCTTTTTTTTGCATCCATAAAAAGTAACACATAAATACTTTTATTTTTATATATATATGTGTATATATATATATATATATATATATATATATATATATATATATATATATATATATATATATATATATATATATATATATATAAAAGTGATATATGTATTAGGGCTGCACGATTATGGCCAAAATGATAATCCAGATTATTTTGCTCGATATTGAGATCTCGATTATTTATCATGATTATCATGATTTTAGTGACAACATATTTTTATTGCACTTTCACATTTAAATAAACAGACCGCTGCTTTCACCTCCATGTTCTGCTACATTCCTGCTAATGTACAACTCTTTGCATCAAATTAGACTGGTCCTTAAAGTGCATCATCTCATAGGAGCAAAATATAAAAAAAATTGTACCCAAAATATATGGTAAATAAAAATATGAAATCAAATATAACAATATGCAACCAAATGAAAACAATTCAGGCCTATGCAGAAAAGGCAATAACAGTGTTTACAGGAGGAGAGACGCAAGACTATTTCTTTAATAATAATGACAAAAATTTAGGAGCACAGTTGAAGTTGATGTTTTTTTTAATTTTTTTTTTTAGAGATGGTAACATTAATGTGCCACAATATAATGCACAAGTAGGCATGAGAAAACTTGAGCTTGTCAATTATGACAGAATTGAGGAACATTGTGTGAGCCATGACTAATTAATTTACCTTCTGATAAACTAAATTTAATATTTTAAGTTAATTTTATAGACTGTTAAAAAAAAACAACCATTAACCTGTTCCACCTTGTAAACAAATACAATAAACATCAATGTTTGGTCTTTGAAGTCTGCTCCTTTAAATATATTTAATGTTACACTATTAGACATTTTCCACTGTCATGGTTCTGGGCTGGAGTCAGTACTCGAACTGCTCTGTGTATATTGTGTATATATCTGAATAATCTCATATAGGATGTGATTGGGTGAGTTCATTTACCCGTCATATGCAAAGCGCTTTAGTGTTCATTAGAGATGGTCCGATCCAGATACCAATCTTTTTTTTGTTTAAACTGTCATAAACAGTTAAATGTAAGCCCTCTGCACATGGTCACTGTTAATTGAGTTAAAATAATAGCAATGAGAAATACTGTTGGTTAATTGATAAATAAACAAGCATAAAATATTTATTTTTAAATATCTTAAACAATAGTCCTAATTAAAAGAGATTAACACAAATATGATCCATATTAGGAAAAAGGCTAATAGATTTCTAAGGAGATAGCGAACTAAGCTTAATGTCAAATTGATATTAAATTCAAACCATAGTAATTAAACATTATTTCATTTCTCATTTTATTTATATTTTATGAAGTTATTATAATATCTATTTTTTATATTAAATGATTTATTTATAACTAAGCACATTTTCTGTCTTTACATTTTATTAGTTTTCTGTTTATTTGTTTGTTTATCAGTTGTTCCTTTTAGATCGGTTCCCCAGTACATCTGCTGATAATATTGTTTTTTGGGGGATTAAATCAAAACATGGAAATAGTTAGTGAAGAGTGTGGAGGAAAGCAGCAGTGTACTCCTTCTGAACAGTTGCTAATCTTGATTATTAAATAATTCCTCACCAATCATAAAGAAGTTTGAATTAAACCCACCTTGTAGCGTTAGCATTATTATTAATTTACTCCACCCGACGCCGCTGTGTGTACACGTTGCAGGTGAAAGTTCAGGTCATTTTGCAGGGTCAAAAAAGATGGTGCTTGTGAGATTGGGAAGTTGAGAGAAGCAGATGTTGTCAGTGTTACTCTTGTCATCATAAAGGCTTCTCTGCAGTATTTACACACTTGTTCAGTTGACTGAGGAGATGAAATGCAGTGTGAAAGTAGCTGTTGCTCGGTGTAGATGTATTTTGGACTTCCTGTAGTTTTTATTCCGATCGTATTATACAACTCCGAACAGGTCACTCGCACCGATGCAAATAAATATTTATTCACAGTCGCACAAAATACTTTTCAGTCACAAACGCGAGTGAAATGGTTGCACTGTAGAACCCTGAGTGTGTGATGAGGTTTAATGTCCCCGACAACCTCTGTAGTGCAATTTAGCATCGTGCCAGTGTCATGATTTCCCCGCGCACAAGCGCTGGAGCTCTCAGCGAAACTGGCAGCTCGAGTGGTAAAATGCTGACCCCTTTTCCGGGTTTTGGCATTAGAAAATGATGTCATCCCTGCACCACTCTATGGTGATTGGCTGCAAATTTAGGAAGCGCTCGATTTGATCTGTAGTGGAGTTTTCTATGAGCAGAGGACGTACTTTAAACGACAATATCGCAGTCGATCATGTTCATTTAATCGTGTGTTTGTGTGTGTATGTATATGTGTATATATATATATACATATATATATATATATGCATATGCACATACACACACACACACACACACACACACACACACACACATACATACATGCATACATACATACATATTAGGGCTTCACAATTTATCGAATATCGAACGTGATTACGATTTTTACTGCCCACGATTAAATGAACATGATCGACTGCGATATTGTCGTTTAAAGTACGTCTAAGTACATATATATATATATATATATATATATATATATATATATATATATATATATATATATATATATATACACACACAGTGAGGGAAATAAGTATTTGATCCCCTGCTGATTTTGTACGTTTGCCCACTGACAAAGAAATGATCAGTCTATAATTTTAATGGTAGTTGTATTTGAACAGTGAGAGACAGAATAACAACAAAAAAATCCAGAAAAACGCATGTCAAAAATTTTATAAATTAATTTGCATTTTAATGAGGGAAAAAAGTATTTGACCCCCTCTCAATCAGAAAGATTTCTGGCTCCCAGGTGTCTTTTATACAGGTAACGAGCTGAGATTAGGAGCACACTCTTAAAGGGAGTGCTCCTAATATCAGTTTGTTACCTGTATAAAAGACACCTGTCCACAGAAGCAATCAATCAGTCAGATTCCAAACTCTCCACCATGGCCAAGACCAAAGAGCTCTCCAAGGATGTCAGGGACAAGACTGTAGACCTACACAAGCAGCTTGGTGAGAAGGGGACAACAGTTGGTGCGATTATTCGCAAATGGAAGAAGCACAAAAGAACTGTCAATCTCCCTCGGCCTGGGGCTCCATGCAAGATCTCACCTCGTGGAGTTGCATTGATCTTGAGAGCAGTGAGGAATCAGCCCAGAACTACACGGGAGGATCTTGTCAATGATCTCAAGGCAGCTGGGACCATAGTCACCAAGAAAACAATTGGTAACACACTACGCCGTGAAGGACTGAAATCCTGCAGCGCGCGCAAGGTCCGCTGCTCAAGAAAGCACATATACATGCCCGTCTGAAGTTTGCCAGTGAACATCTGAATGATTCAGAGGACAACTGGGTGAAAGTGTTGAGGTCAAATGAGACCAAAATGGAGCTCTTTGGCATCAACTCAACTCGCCATGTTTGGAGGAGGAGGAATGCTGCCTATGACCCCAAGAACACCATCCCCACCGTCAAACATGGAGGTGGAAACATTATGCTTTGGGGGTGTTTTTCTGCTAAGGGGATGGGACAACTTCACCGCATCAAAGGGACGATGGACGGGGCCATGTACCGTCAAATCTTGGGTGAAAACCTCCTTCCCTCAGACAGGGCATTGAAAATGGGTCGTGGATGGATATTCCAGCATGACAATGACCCAAAACACACGGCCAAGGCAACAAAGGAGTGGCTCAAGAAGAAGCACATGAAGGTCCTGGAGTGACCTAGGCAGTCTCCAGACCTAAATCCCATAGAAAATCTGTGGAGAGAGCTGAAGGTTCGAGTTGCCAAACGTCAGCCTCGAAACCTTAATGATTTGGAGAAGATCTGCAAAGAGGAGTGGGACAAAATCCCTCCTGAGATGTGTGCAAACCTGGTGGCCAACTACAAGAAACGTCTGACCTCTGTGATTGCCAACAAGGGTTTTTAAACCAAGTACTAAGTCATGTTTTGCAGAGGGGGTCAAATACTTATTTCCCTCATTAAAATGCAAATCAATTTATAACATTTTTGACGTGTGTTTTTCTGGATTTTTTTGTTGTTATTCTGTCTCTCACTGTTCAAATAAATCTACCATTAAAATGATAGACTGATCATTTCTTTGTCAGTGGGCAAACGTACAAAATCAGCAGGGGATCAAATACTTTTTTCCCTCACTGTGTATATATATATATATATATATATATATATATATATATATATATATATATATATATATATATATATATATATATATATATATATATATATATAAAATATGTGTGTGTGTGTGTATACACATACACACAGATTTTTTTCAAGTGACTTCAGGAAAAAAAATCCCAAAGGTTGCGGGTTGTAGTTTTTTGGACTTGTTTTAAAAATTATGGTTGCTGTTTTGTATATGTGTGTGCGTGTGTATGTATGAATATCTATCTATCTATCTATATATCTATCTATCTATATATATTTATATATATATATAATGTAAAATTAGGGCTGCAACTAACGATTATTTTCATAATCGATTAGTTGGCCGATTATTTTTTCGATTAATCAGCTGGGGTGGGGTGAACTTTCAGTGCCCTTTTTTTGGTTTATTTAAAATAAAATGCACAAACTGAGTGTTACAAATATAAACATGTGCCACTGTCTAGGTAGTGGCTTATCCTTCCGGTTAGTAAAAAACTAATGTGTTCCATTTGAGGCGATATTACCCTTTAAAATTCATTCACTAGAGAAGTGGTTCTCAACATTGTGAGCTCTGGACCCCTAGCATATTTCTGACAATCCACAAGGACCCCCTGACTCCACAACAATTATAGGCTATATATTTAAGTCTTTCCATATATGTTGCTTTATTTTATTAATATTTAACATTAATAATATTAACATTGGACATTTAAAATTTAATCGAAACATTTCAAGACTTTATTTTTTTTACATGTTATTGTTGGTGCGACATTTAATTTGACTCTCTCGATTATCTTTTGTTTATTTTATCCATCAATGTGACACTTGAACTTCTCTACAACTCATGGGGTTTTCCAAATTATCATTTCATTTGTAAATATCGTAAAATAAAATCCATCAATGGACGATCGTGATATTTGTGAATGCACGCGAATAACCAAATTGGTTAATTTTAAAATATCTCATGTTAATATATTTTGATCCATTTAACAACAAAAAAATATATAATGTTATTTAAAATTTTTTATAACTTTCCTATAGACCCCTCTGACCCCCCCACGGTTGTGAAACACTGCTCTAGACGGTAGAGTACATAGTGTTTAGTGTAAGTGTATAATATGTCATTTGAGACACAACTTTAGTATTTACTCTCCAATGCGTGTTATCGGAACAGAAGTAATGTAATGAGTAAATGTAATGAGTAAATGTACCGCACACAGACCCACTAACTGATAATGAGACTTGTTGACAATGATTTTCATAATCGATTATTATCGATTTTATCGATTAATTGTTGCAGCTCTAGACATAACCATACAGTCAGACAGAGTGTGCTTTTAATTGCATTTTTGTAGCATTGTAGTTCTCTTTGATAAATTTGCCCCATGTGATTCTGTAGTAACTTTTTTTTAGTCATACCCTCTTCACAAGAAGCTATCCAGTATGAGCTTTTCCCCTTCGACAGATAATTCACCTGAGAGCATTTCTAATCTTTTCTTCCTGAACTATCTGTTTGGAGACTTACTGTCAACTTGTTTTTGCTTTCCACATGTTTCACGGCACAGTTTTTAATATATGTCTCTGCCCTGGGAGTGCTTTTGGTTGGGGGCCAGGGACCTATCAGCAGGAGACTGAGCAGAGCCTGTTGTGTGGCCGTATGGCTGGCTCAGTTTCCATAGTGACAAAAGAGTTGATGGAGTCCAAGAATATTGGGAAGAGCTGGGGCCTGGAGTGAGAGAGAGAAAGAAAGCTGGGACATGCAGATTGCCTGGAAAGCCTTGGGCTGGGTCCAACTTTTAATCAACGTGACTGCCATCCTATCATAATCAACAATCAATGTGATATGAAGTAATGGAACAGACATTGCTGGATATTTGAATGGTGGGTTGGTCTTTTAAAAGAGGAGGACATTGAGAGAGTAAAAAACCCCATAGTTACATTAATCTATTTTTTTTTTCTTATTCCTGCTCTTATAGCCTGTGGAATGAGAGTAATCAGACTCCCCTTGGCAACTCAAACATGCAAACACTCGCACACATTTGTTCTTCCATAGCCTATAAACTATGAATCAGATGCATTTGTCATTGCCAGCCATCATTGTCCATTTGGGCTTGCACAGCCTCTGTTTTTTTTCTGTCTCCCACATTCCTGTTCTCTATAAAAATTACCTCCCCTTTGAATCCCCAGTGGTCCAGGGGGATGTGAACTCCCCTGGAGGGCTAGTCAGTGGCTCCCACAATACAGCGGGCATAGCTGCCTTTTCATTGTAGCAGACTCGGTTGTGGTTTTGTGAGCAGAGAGCATCCTGAGATCCATTTCCAGCATCTGTGAGAGCTCTATTGATTTTTGACACTCCTTTTAATTTCTTTTGTTGAAAACCTTGGAAAGACCTCACTTACCTCTCTGCCCCTGTCTCTCTTTTTCTTTGTCAGCGTTTCCCCCAAACACTTTTCCCCTTCCTGGACAAACAAGACATCAAAGAAAAAAAATATAGTTAAAAGGCTTCTGCACTGTGCCAAGGCTAATTAATTAATTAACCCCTGTCCTTCCTAGCCTGGCTCCTTAAACAATTTTTTTTTATGTCTGAGGCCAAGCAAAATGAAGCAGGAGTTACTAGTGTCTTTCAGAGCTATGCACTGGTACTCGAGGATAGAAGGGGGGGTGGAGGATGGGTCAGGGCTGGAAAGCTCTGGGTTGGCAGAGCAATGTGTTTGTACTTGGTAAACACTGCTTTATTGAATGTTAACCTCTGAGTCTAGGATCACTTTCAGCTTTTTTTCCCTCTAAAGCCCCATATTCCATTTTCATGCATCACACACCGGACCTTGGCTCATCTGCACCTCAGATTTAAGGCTGGGCTTTGTCAAGGGGGAGAGGCCTTAAATGCCTTTGCAGACTCTGTCAGGACTTTCAGACTCTCTCACTGATCCCACTGCACACACCCACACTAATTATGGATTACGGTCATTCTATGGAAAGGTAATTTTAGTGGGACAACTATAGTGTTTAAGCAGCATCATTAATAGAGAGTATGAGGGCAGCTGAACTGAGCAAGTGTGTGCTTTGTGTGCACTTTCTGTGGTTGCTCAGCAGTGACATTTTCACAATTTGCACTCGTATGCTTGTGGGCTGTAATGCTCGTGTATGCTCGTGCTCGTGAATCCAGTTGAATTTTGAGACTTTGGGGATGGGAATTAAACTCAGGCTATAAGAATTAGGCTATAATTGCTCACTCTCAACCAATCCCCTTTCTTCCACAAACAGATCTTGATATTCAAAAAAAGATCCCAACTTCAGCCAAAGTAGTGACAGTAGAGAAGAGGAATAAAGTAAGGATGTGTGTTGATTTTAAATGTTTGAATAGAGCATTGAAATGTGAAAGATGCATCCTGCCCACACTGGAGGATACAGCTCCAAGACTTTCTGAAGCCAGTGAATTCTCCACCCTGGATGCTTCATGCACATTTTGGAAAATCCACTAGATCCCCCCAGCCAAAAACTAACCATGTTTCTCATACCCATGGGAAGATTTTGCTTTCACAATAAGTGTCTGGAGGTGGTGCTGATGAACATCAAAAGGTCCGGTTTGAAATTGATCAGAGCTGAGTGCCGTTTTGTCAAATCACAAGATTCTGACAGCATTATCAGTGCAGGTTTCTTTAGGCCAGACCCTAGCAAAGTTGATGCCAAGTCCAGCCAACTTTTGAGAAAGTTCACCAGGTACTTGCTTTCATAAACTTCCTGCCTTTCCACTGTTTTACCTATTGCAATTACAATGCCCAAGAACAGATGTTTCAGGCGCAACTCAAGGGCATGCTTGTACCAACACTTGCATAGTATGATGCCAGCCGCAGGACACAAGCAGCTATGGTCTTCGTGCAGCATTGCTTTAAGGGCAAAATGAACAGTTGCAGCCAGTAGCTTTCTGCTCACTTACATTTTCAGGCTCAGAAATTAGATACTCCCAAAAAATGGAGTGCTCAGTTTGGACATTGTTAATCTTCAGACTGACCATAAACCCTTAGTGCCTTTGGTAAATAAACATGACCTTGACAAAGCTTCACCAAATTGTCAGAAACGGTTAATTTGTCTTTAAAGTTCAATGTGAGCGCTGAGTACATCCTAGGCAAAAGCCTTAATTTTTGTCAACACACATTCACCCTTTGAGTGACAAAGCTGAGTCTGACTCTGATGGAGACTTACAAGCATAGGTAGAGTCAGTGGTTGCAAACATGCCTGTAGCATCTCACAAGCTAGAGAACATCCATGAATATACACAGGAATAAGACCTCCAGAAGGTCTTGCATTTCATGAGAAATTTCTGGCCACAAGGAAAATCAAGGTTTCCACTTTTTTTTGGGGGGGGGGGGGGGGGGGGGGGATTTCACGCTGCTAGAACTCAAAACTCTGATGCCAGTGGACTTTTGCTTTATCAAGATCAAATTGTCATCCCTGCATCAATGAGAGCAGATGTTTTGCATTAGATAGACCAAGGGCACCATGGACTCACAAAAAAAAAAAAAAGAAATTCTTGAAACATAGAAATGGCTTAACATCAAACTAACCCTAGTCTTAAGGTTATCAGCCATCACTAAGATATGTTTGTCAGATGGGGAATACATTTAGAGTTAGTCAGTGATAACGCTATGCAATTTACTTCTGAAAAGTTTCAGAAATTCAAACAGAAGTATGGTTTTGTGCATGTAACCTCAAGCACTTGTTACCCACAAACTAATGGTATAGCTGAACAAGCAGACTGAGAAATTAATTCTGACCTTCATTTTGCCCTCATTGGGTTATTGGGCAACCCCAATCGCTGTAATTGTAGCAAGCCCAGCACTGCTTATGACTGGTCAGGATGGGCACCTGCAAAATGTTTGCTGTAACAAGATTATTACTATTCCTGCAGTCAGGAGAGTTACACAGACTGTAAAAGAATACTTGAAAGGCTCAAACTGATTTGGTTTTGATTTTGGACAATAGCTGCGTTTTACATGGACAACAATAATCCACTCTTAATCCGATTAAGGCCATACTCTAATTAAGAAACTACCATGTAAACAGCAATTTTTACTTACCTTAATCTAATTAAGGTCATACTCGAATTAAGCTCTAATCGAATTAAGACAGGTGGAGTACTCCTGTTTTAGTCGCTTTATGGACGTGTATTACAAACATGTAAACACCTTAATCACATTATGAACGTCGTGTGAGAGTTTTCACCGCATTTTGCGACAGGACATGATCACACGGCAGTTTTACGTTTTACGGCAAACAAGAGAGTTTGGTCGCGTCCCAAATCGCATACTTGCCTACTATAGGCCTGTAGTGGGGAAAAATGCATGTATCTCGGATACTATATAGACGGTAACTACACGATTTGGGACGCACCCACGGCTTCAAGCAGTTGTCTATTAGCACGTATAGCATAACAAATAATTAACCGCACTTAAAGCGTTCGTAAAAAAATTTAATAAAAACACCAGAAACTGTATACGGTACTATAACGAAGACGAACTGTATGTTGATACGTGAAATTCTGGAGGGACGGCGTGGCACGGTGACGTAATGACGTGGGCTGTTAATCTAATTATGTTCTATAACATGTAAAATGGGAACATGACAGGAGTATTCTATAAGCGACTCATGTGAACACCTTAATCACATTATTATCTTACTTAGATTAAGGTCAATAATTACATTAATGCTGTCCATGTAAACATAGTCAATGATTATTGGAGCAGACTAAGGGCAGTCTACTGTAAAGTTATAGTGTATATATATGTTCATTATATTTGTGGGAATGCAATATTGTTCTGTCAAACAAATACTGTTAAAAGAAGAAAGAGAGAACTTTAAGTTTAGAGTTCAGTGTACTTTTGGATTTATGCTACTATTGTAAGGAGTGGAGATGTGGTGTGCTAGTGTGCTAAGGATCATTATGTTGTTGAAAGGTCCACTTTCAGTACAAATTTTGGACAGATTGCCTCTTATAATCTTCAAGCTCTCTTTGATATGATGCAGAATTCATAGTTGAATCAATGAAGCTGTCCAGTCCTTGAGTCAAAGAAGCAACCCCATACCATAACATTTCCACCACCATGCTTCACAGTTGGTATGAAGTGCTTCTCCTGAAATGCTCTCTTTGGTCTGTGCCAAATGTTTCTGCTATTACTGGGGCCAAACAACTGTATCTTTGATTCGTCTGTCCTGAGCACATTATTCCAAAAGGCCTGTTCTTTAACTATATGCTCATTGGCAAACTGTAGTCTTTCAAAGGCTTTTTCCTGACACGTCTCACATGCAGGTCAAATTTGTGCAATCTCTTTCTGATTATAGAAGCGTGCACTTTGACATCAATAGTTGCAAGATTTACTAGCAGGTCCTGTGATGAAATTTTGGTTCTTGGAGACTTCTTTTTTGCATCAGACGGTCTGCTCTTGGGCCAAATTTGCTGGGACGGCCAGTCCTTGACAAATTGGCAGTTGGTTGAAAACTGCGCCATTTGTAGATTATTTTCTTTACAGTGGAATGATGTATTTCAAATAATTTAGAGACCTTTTTAAATCCCTTTCCAGACTCATAGGCATCCAGAGCCTTTTTTCTGATGGTCTTACAGAACTCTTTAGATCTTGGCATCATGACACCACACACCTCAATAACAAAGGGAATGCCAGGCACTAGATGTGAGAAGGGTATAAATAAGACAGGTTCCAATCTTGAACGCCTGATTCTAATTTTATGGAGTTGAAGGTGTGATAAATGTATTGTAGGGGTGAACTTTTCCATGTGACTTATCTGTTTTTTGTTAATTTAAATTGTGCAGATTACTACAAAATGTCAATTTTATGTGTCATTTGATAGTGTATCAATTGTATTAATAGGCACTGTTAATATGTTTATTTTAAAATACTGATCAAATGTTTGCTTGTCCAAATATATCAGAAAAACCAACAATTTCCATGGGGTGTACTTTTTGTTTCACATGGTGTGTGTGTGTCAGAGTTTCCACTAAGAAATGTTGGTGCTGGCCAACATGTCCGGTGAATGATAAAGTTTATTGGACAAACTGGAAAAAATCTGGTCATCTCATTTCGCTGCTTATTTTGCACTGTAATGTTTTGGACTCGTATGCATAGTAGTATATGCAATATAATAATAATAATAATAAAATCAATTGAAATATAAGTTTATTTATAACATTTTCCACACTATTAAAAAAAACAGCAGTCGTGGAATTAGTGTCTAATAAAACATTAAAAGCAAAAACAGGGTGCAGCAACATGTTAATCTGGAGTTTACAACATATATTTTTGTTTACTAAGAAATATTAACAAATAAAAAAAGAAAATATTAATATATCCCATGCCAAGTTGTTTCTTTTGATTTTTTTTTTTTTTTTTTTATATAACTATTTTTATGCGATTTTTCATAGCTCAGAAACGTTCTACTGCTGAATTGGAATTGCTTGAGATGTGCATCAAGCTGGTGACCTTCTCTTCCTGAAGGTGGCTATGCAAGGCTATTTCAATGCGATTCTGCAGTGAGAAGCCTCACTCTGTGGGCATGCTAGAGATGGGAATAACACAGGCTACTTTTGTAAATGTGGCTCAATCGGGATACAACTCGCTGAAGTCGCAGATTAAGACTTCGCAAGCTCCCAGAAATGTTAAACCTCCATGGTAGTGAAGTGCTGTCATCACTGGAATGGCATCATGTGGTACAATTGTTGCTGATGCTCCTACTTTGCTACCAGCCAAAATGGCCAATTATTTTTTTGATGACTGGATCGGCATATTCCTGAAGCCCTAAAGTGGAATAATTAAGACACATTCAGCATACACTCAAAAAAAATTAAAATAAATAAGAAAAAAACAAGTTAATTTCATGGCAAATGAGAGTTTTTTATTTATTTAAAAAGCCTTAATATTTTGTTATTACTCTATACAATTTGTTGGAATTTTGTTTTTGAATTGAAATGTGTGAAAGTTTTTTTTTTGAGTGCATGAAAACGAATATAATTGACGTGACTGTAATTGTTTCAACTTTATTTATTTATTTTTTAATGATAGGCCTACTTACCACCCTGTTTGGGTATCGGGAGGGGTTCAGAACAATGTCAAAGGAGCTGACTACGTCCAGTAAATTATTGGGGAATTGGTCGTGCAGAGCATCTATTAGATACTGAATGTAGCGTTCATGGACATCTTTGAAAGATTTAAAGGACCCTTCACTCACGCATGTCATGCTCACATTCTTGTATTTTTTGTCTTGAAAGTCCTTCTCAAACTGTGCTTCCTCTGGATGAGACACATCTCTTAACTGCTGCAGTGCCACAATAGATGCTTAAACCATGGGTCAGATACTAGCCAGATTGATGTCCTCTTTCTGGAAATCCAAAATAAGTTTGGTCCTCACTGATAGTACATCACCAAGCGTGTGTGTGTGAGGGCAATTAAGGATTACTGCTAAGACTTCCCTAATGTGATATAATTTAATGTACATCACATGTGCATAAAGGTTTTTTCATTGTGGAAATAGATTTTTCTGTCTTCAACCCCATCATTTATCTTTTCTTGTGATCCAGGTCAGAATTGTGTTAACAAAGCTCATTCGTTTTTAAATACTGAAAAAACTCGAAATAGTGCAAATCGTGAGACACTGGCAGTCAGTCTGCTTTCTATATTTTATTAGCAATAAAAGGATACAATTACAAAGATAATCATAAGATTTTGAATACCCTTCGTCAGCGTAGATGTGGGTTAATAATTTGACACATGTAACACCTGCATCTCTGCTGGTCATAGTAGTGATACAGTAAATCTACACTTTGCTGGAGAAGCAAACACAGTCCTGTACTCTGCCATTGTAGTTTTGAAGTACTCGCGCGCATGCCTATAGACTGAACACATATGTGTGCACATAATGTCATCATTTTCAAAGGTTATCATTTTCAAAGGTTATCATTGTTTACACAGAGACAATAACAGCATCGGTTTCAAAAACTTGCTCTTTGAGACCCATTTTCAAAAGTTTGCGTTTTCAGGCCCCAAAACACTGTTGTCGTGTAAACAAACAGCCAAACCACATAAAAAGTTTTCCATTTTTAGTTGAAAACATTGTCGTGTGCACAGGCCTTGAGTTCACTGTTTGTTTGTAGATTTTCTCACTTCAGAAGAGCTCCAACTATAGCACTTTTCCCTGTCATCACACTAGCCCCGTCTGAGCCGAGGCCAATGACTTTGGATAGCGGAACACCCCTGTTGCACAGCACATCAACCACTGTATCGAATAAACACTGTGTGGTTCCAGATTGCAAGGTATATTTCACAAGGAAACATGTCTCAGCCCTTCCTTTCATTAGCAGCTTGGCAAACATGATCATCTTATCTACTGTAAAATTTTCAGTTACGTCAATGATAATTCCAACAAAGTCACTTCTCTTAAGTTTTGCATCTAGCTGTGTCATGATATCATGCTCCAGTGATATTTCCATGTCATCGATTGAGTCACTGTTCGGTCATGTGTTAGGAAATCAGGAGCCTTCACTGCCTTCAGTAATTCAATCATTCCTCTGTCCTGCTGACCTGATGTTTCACTTTTTGCTATGTGAAACATCATTTTTAACTGTGAGCACAATGTTTCATTGTCCTTGTCCTTAACCTTAGCAACATGACTTGCCATAGTGGTTTGGTTCTGGGTCAAGTTCACAGCGACTCTCTGGTCTTGGCATTCAGTGTGCTCTTTAAGAGCTGACATTTTCATATTGATCAATCCTTTAATGAAACATTTCTTCGTCCTGAACTTTCACACTGTGAGAAGAATTTTTTTTGTCTCCACTGACTGTCTCATATCTTAGCCGTGGAAATTTTTCTTTCCATCCGGGTCTAAATGGATGAAATTTCTGCTTCCTTGCAGGTGAAGCAGTGCTATCAGATGTCTCAGGGACTACATTGTGCTCCTCATCCTGCTGTTTACCAACTGACTTGATAGGATTTCGAAAATGACTGAGAGTTGTTTTCTTAGACATATTTGGTTGTGGTGCGTTTGCATGCTAGCTTGTCTTGTAATGTTGTAGCTATGTACCACGCATGCACACATACAAACCTTGTAATGTAATAACGAGCCAATCGGAGTACATCTTACAGGAGAAACGTGGAAAAAAGGTCTCTTATTTAGGTGGACAATTGAGAAACTACTTTGTCTAACGTATGTCTGCTCCATGTTAATATTTTTACCGTACATTGTGTCCGACAATTTTTTATTTTACCGGACGTTTTGAATTTTTAATGGAGGAAAAATTTATATACACCCAGTATCTCACAAAAGTGAGCACAGCCCTTACATTTTTGTAAATATTTGATTATAACTTTTAATGTGACAATACTGAAGAAATGACACTTTGCTACAATGTAAAGTATTCAGTGTACAGCTTGTATAACAGTGTAAATTTGCTGTGTTTGAGGGGACAGCAAATTTACACTGTTATACAAGCTGTACACTCACTACTTTATATTGTAGCAAAGGGTCATTTCTGCAGTGTTGTCACATGAAAAGATATAATCAAATATTTACAACAATGTGAGGGGTGTACTCACTTTTGTGAGATACTGCATGTATGTATGTGTGTGTATATATATGTGTGTGTGTGTGTGTGTGTGTGTGTGTGTGTGTGTGTGTGTGTGTGTGTGTGTGTATATATAATATATAAAATGTGTGTACACATAATGAATGAGTGTGTTCAATAAAGCCATGAGGGATCAGAATTTATTTTGTGTTATTATTTTAGGCACATTATATTTGTCAATACCCTTTACTTAGATGAAGATCAGATCACATTTTATGACAAATTTATTCAGAGAACCATGAAATTCCAAAAGGTTCACATACTTTTCTTGACACTGTGTTAGTGTGTATGTGTGTGTGTGTGTATATGTGTATATGTGTATATATATATATATATATATATAACTATTTATCAGTCCTGTACATCAGCTTGCTTGGAGGAATTTTAGCCCATTCCTCAGTACAGAAAAGCTGTAGAAAAGTCCTTCCATAACATTTCAATTGGATTAAAGTCAGGACTTTGACTTGGCCATTCCAAAACATTAACTTTATTCTTCTTTAACCATTGTTTGGTAGAACTACTTGTGTGCTTAGGGTTGTTGTCTTGCTGCTTGACCGACTTTCTCTTGAGATTCAGTTCACAGACAGATGTCCTGACATTTTCCTTTAGAATTTGCTGGTATAATTCAGAATTCATTGTTCCAAGTATAATAATTTTGTCTCAGTTGTATAATTGAGTTATTTTTGTCTCTGTTTAGGACCTGTGTGAGCATACGATGTTCTAGGTCATATTTATGGGGTTTCCAATTCTCTCTCTCTCTCTCTATCTATCTATCTATATATGTGTGTGTGTGTGTGTGTGTGTGTGTGTGTGTGTGTGTATTATATAGAGAGAGATAGAGATAGATAGATAGATAGATAGATAGATGGATGGATGGATAGAATATACTCGGCAAAAAAGAAATCTCCCTTTTTCAGGAGACAGAATTTTGTAAAGTTTGAATAAGCTTTACAGATCTTTATTGGAAAGGGTTTAAACAATGTTTTCCATGCTTAACCATAAACAATTACTGCACATGCACCTGTGGAGCAATCCTTACGACACTAATAGTTTACAGGCGGTAGGCAATTAAGGTCACAGTTACAATAACTGGGGACACTAAAGAGACCTTTCTACTGACTCTGAATAACACCAGAAGAACGATGACCAGGGTGCCTGCTCACTTGCGTGAACATGCCATAGGCCTGCTCACCTGCGTGAACATGCCATAGGCCTGCTGCAGGGAGGCATGAATATTGCAGATGTGGCCAGAGCTATAAACTGCAATGTCTGTAATGTAAGATGCCTAAGACAGTGCTACAGGGAGACAGGAAGGACAGCTGATTGTCCTTGCAATGGAAAATTACTTGTAACCATGTGTCCCCTTAGTTGTGATTTAGAACTTGCAGATGTCTTGGTGGAAGAGTCTGACATCTCACAGTAAGAACTGACAAATCTGGTGCAGTCCATGAGGATGAAATGCACTGTAGTACTTAAAGCAGTTGGTGGCCACACCAGGTACTGACTGTAACTTTTGATATCGACACCCCCCCCCCCCCCCCCCCCCCCCCCGTTCAGGGACTCATTATTCCATTTCTGTCCGTCAAATGTCTGTAAAACTTGTTCAGTTCATGTCTCAGTTGTTGAATTTTTCTATGTTTATACAAATATTTATACATGTTAAGAAATTTGCTGGAAATAGAAGCAATTGAATGTAAGAGGATGTTTCTTTTTTGCTGAGTGTGTGTGTGTGTGTGTGTGTGTGTGTGTGTGTATATATATATATATATATATATATATATATATATATATATATATATACACACACACACAGATGCAGCTCAAAAAATTAGAATATCATGGAAATGTTAATTTTTTCTGTAATTTAATTCAAAAAGAACTTTCATATATTGAATTTCATATATAGAACGTTCATATATTCTAGATTCATTACACATAAAGTGAAATATTTCAAGCTGTTTTTTTTGTTTTAATCTTGATGAAGATGGCTTACAGCTCATGGAAATCAAAAATCCAGTATCTCAAAAAATTACAATAAAGAATTTATAATATAGAAATGTCGACCTGAGAAGAGCTCTAATCAACTAATAAACTTAAAACACCTGAAAATGTTTTCTGAGCCTTTAATCCCTGCCTGGTTCATTACATACAACCACAATCATGGGGAAGTAAAGTAAATTTTGCATTTCATTTGGAAATCAAGATCCCGGAGTCTGGAGGAAGAGTGGAGAGGCACAGAGTCCAAGTTGCTTGAAGTCTAGTGTGAAGTTTCCACAGTCAGTGATGATTTGGGGTGCTATGTCATGTGCTAGTGTTGGTCCACTGTGTTTTCGCAATTCAGGAGTCAATACAGCTGTCTGCCAGGAGATTTTAGAGCACTTCATGCTTCCATCTGCTGACAGGCTTTATGGAGATGCCGATTCCCTTTTCCAGCTGGACTTGGTACCTGCCCGCAGTGCCAAAACTACTAGTAACTGGTTTGCTGACCATGGTATTACTGTGCTTGATTGGCCAGCCAACTCGCTTGACCTGAATCCCATAGAGAATCTATGAGAGACAGCAGACCCAACAATACAGATGAGCTGAAGGCTGCTATCAAAGCAACCTGGGCTTCCATAACACCTCAGAAGTGCCACAGGCTAATTGCCTCCATACCTCGTGAAAAAGGAGCCCCAACCAAGAATTGAGTGCATAAATTAACATACTTTTTCTGGAGATAAAAATTTTTGTATTATAAATTTTTTATTCTAATAGTTTGAGATACTGGATTTTTGATTTCCATGAGCTGTAAGCTGTAATGATCAAGATTAAAACAAAAAAAAAGACTTGAAATATTTCAATTTGTGTAATGAATCTGGAATATATGAACGTTCCACTTTATAATTAAATTACGGAAAAAAGTAACTTGTCCATGATATTAAAATTTTTTGAGATGCACCTGTTTGTGTGTGTGTGTGTGTGTGTGTGTGTGGGGAGCGAAGGCTAGTTTGTCTGGTCCAATCCCACAAGAGCTAGAGTAGCACAAATTGCTGGAAAAGTTAATTCTGGCTATGATAGAAAGGTGTCAGAACACAAAGTGCATCGCAGCTTCTTGTGTATGGGGATTCATAGCTACAGACCGGTCAGCATGCCCACGTCCACTGACAAAAATGCCTACAATGGGCATGTGAGCATCAGAACTCGACTATAGAGCAATCGAAAATGGTGAGCTGGTCTGATCAGGGCTCTACAGTGCCCCCATTTCACTCGCATTTGTGACTGAAAAGTACTTTGTGCGGCTGTGAAAAACTATTTAGGCGCGCCGGTGCGAGTGACCTATTCGGAGTTGTATAATACAATCTGAGTACAAACTACAACTCCAAAATGCATCTACGCCGCGCAACAGTTACTTTCACACTGCTGTTCATCACCTCTGTCAACCGAACAAGTGTGTAAATACTGCAAAGAAGCCTTTATGATGGTCACAAACCGCCATCTTTTACTGATCACGCAAAATGACCTGAACCTGCGATTGTGACATGCTTGTATAGACACAGCGGTGTCGGGTGGAGTGAATTAATAATAATGCTAACGCTTCAAGGTGAGGTTTAATTCAAACTTTTTTATTAAATAATTCCTCACAAATCTTAATCAAGAGTAGCAACTGTTCAGTCTGTAAACATAGAGTATGCTGCCACTCTCCCTTCACTCTCTTCACCAACTCTAATAGATGGCGCATTCACTTCAATTAAACTCACGGTTGCCAGATATCACCAGAAAAGTCAACTGATGTTTTGATTTAAACCCAAAATACACTATTATCAGTAGACATGGCAACACTGTACTGAGGGAACCCATTTAAAACTGATAAACAAAACTAATAAAATGTAAAGACAGAAAATGTGCTTAGTTATAAAAAAATCATTTAATATAAAAAATGGATTATAATAAACTCAAAATGAGAAATGAAATAATGTTTAATTACTATGGGTTGCATTTAATATCAATTTAACATTAAGCTTAGTAGGCTATTTTCTTAGAAGGCTATTAGCCTTTTTTTTCCTAATATGGATCATGTTTGTGTTAGTCTAATTAGGATGCTTTATTGTTTAAGATATTTAAAAATAAATATTTTATGATTTTTTATTCATCAATTAACCAAAAGTATTTCTCATTGCTATTATTTTAATTCAATTAACAGTGACCATGAGCAGAGAGCTTACATTTAACTGTTAATGACAGACCTCCTGATTAAAGCTTAAACAACAAAAGATTGGTATCTGGATCGGTATCGGTCGATTTAAGATGACAAGAAATCGGTATCGGCTGTAAAAATCCTGATCAGAGCATCGGTAATGAACACCATTAAGCTAAAGCGCTTTGCATCTGGCGGATAAATGATAGGCCTTGTAATGTTTAGATAGGCCTATATACAGAATATATGCAGAGCAGTTCGAGAATTGGCTCCAGCCTGGACCCATGACGGTGGAAAACGTCTAATAGTGTAGCTTTAAACATATTTAAGAGGAGCAGACTTCAAAGACTGAACATTGAAGTTTTTTGTAGTAGTTTACAAGTTGGAACAGGTTAACGGTGGTTGGTTTGGTTTTTTTTTTGCATACAGCCTGTAAAATTAACTGAAAATATTGAATTTAGTTTATCATCATAAGGTAAATTCATTTGTCATGGCTCACACTATGGTCCTAAATTCTGTCATAATTGACCAGCTCAAGTTTTCTCA
Source organism: Ictalurus punctatus (assembly GCF_001660625.3). Classification (NCBI taxonomy): domain Eukaryota; kingdom Metazoa; phylum Chordata; class Actinopteri; order Siluriformes; family Ictaluridae; genus Ictalurus; species Ictalurus punctatus. The sequence continues at coordinate 20,740,625 of NC_071284.1, forward strand.
TGCCTACTTGTGCGTTACATTGTGGCACATTAACGTTACCATCTCAAAAAAAAAATTAAAAATAAACGTGAACCGTACTCCTAAATTTTTGACTGTGTTCCTAAATTTTTGTAATTAGAAGCACCAGTGCCCCTAAAAGAAATTGTTACCGTAGAGCCCTGCTGATACGTTTCAAGGTGTTGACTTAGCCTCCAAATTGCCCATATCTCAATCCGATAGTGCATCTGTGGGATGTGCTGGACAAAGAAGTTCGATCCATTTAGACCCCACCTCGCAACTTAAAGAACTTAAAGGATCTGCTGCTTGGTGCCAGATACCACAGCACACCTTCAGATGGCTTGTGGAGTCTGTGCCTTGATGGGTCAAAGCTGATTTAGTGGCACAAGGGGGACCTGATGGCTGATTGGTGTATATATCGGTGTATTAGTGGTGGTGAAGTCCTGCGACTGTGGTGTAGTTTGTTTATAGCCTATGACTTTTTAATTCTGCCGATTGTATTTACGCTTCAAAATACATAGAAGTTGTGTTTATTTGTGCAGATTATCTTGAACAAAACCTGTAAGAATCATAAACTGTTTTGGTCATAGAGCTTATTTTGTGCAATAAACTAAAAGCCAATGGAAAAATCATATTGGATTTTTGTTGAGGGATCCAGGGTGATGCTAAATTCCGGGTTGGCCTACAAAAATACATTATCCATGATGCACTCTATTGATAAATTTTGCAAAAAGTTAGATAAAATTCGACAGATCGTAAAATCTTGTCATGTAGCATTTGCATCTGATTGTATGATTTTCAAATAAACTGACTTGTAAGTGTGCTCGGGCTCAAGACTGTCAGAAGTCGCACCGTGCACGCCCGTCTTAAGTCGCTCAAACCATCTACTGCCACCAATAAGGAAAATGTGAAATGTGTTCATAATAACTCTGCAACAGAATGTCATAGAAATGTTTTCCCACTTTACTCTCATTCTTTGAGTTAAGTTCTGTGAAAACCATGTTAATTTGCACTATTTTTTAGTTATGACCATTAGTCAAATGCAGCATAAGCTCACTCACTAACAGTGTTCTGCATGATGAAGATGCAATCACACATACAGAGACTCGCAGCGACAAAGAGACCATTCATTTTCAATGAGAGCTCGCGACTTCCGGCAACATGAATGACAGCGAGCATTGACGACTAGATGACCTTGAATGTTGCGAAAAATGTAACTTTATGCAAATTTGGAGCAACTTGGTACAGCGACTAGTGAAGACAGTAGCGTGTACGTAATCCATACCCACCTGTGCTCACTAGCAGAAGCAACACCATCGCAACAATAGCCAATTAGCTTAGCTTAGCAGGATTAAAGTAAAACACAATAACAATAAAAGAAATAATAATGAAACATGCTCACTTTTTGTTGTAATCAAGTAAAATCCTAGTGTAGCTCCTGTCTTGGGTGAAGTGTCTGGCTTGTCACTGCTTCAGCACCCAGGAACTTCACCCAGGAAACACAGAGGCCACGGCCAAAGAGCTGCGGTCCGGCTCCCAACAAGAAAACTGGTTTGTTGTCAAAAGTTGAATGCTAGTTGCGCCACCCATGTTACTATGGCAACCAGCAGTAGGAATGTCTACTGTCGTCTTCATAATACAGTGACTGGCGACTAGCAGCAATAAAATCACTGTATGTGTGAAGGCATCTTCACCCTTGCACTAATCTAATAATCATACTATTTAAATTCCATAGGCAGCTGTCATTCCTGTCCCATTGGCTAAAACACATTGCTCCAATTTCCTTTTAAATTCTTATTAAATAAAAGATGAAATTTTTAAATTCCCAAGTCTTATACCAATGTCCCAGCCTTTTCAACCGTTTCCCATCATTTTTAAAAATCTGCCTGGTCTCTTTAATCATTGAGGGCCTTCTTAGCAGAGATCGAGCATTTTCATTCATTAGCATCCTATGCATCGCTTAGGGCTGCCTTTATTCCTGAAACTTCAACCAATAGTAGCCAATTATAGGCTGCTGGTGGCGCCTCAAGAAGCCTACAGTCTGTTCCCAACTCTCTCTAATTCTCATTAAATCTCCTCCGTACTGGTTTTGTTACACTTTTTTTTTTTTTTTTTTAAGAAATATCAGTGATATTACTAGAAAATCAGTAATATCTTGTGATATCAGCGATAGTCTTGTTTTTAGTGATCGTTTGGTTTTTCATTTTCTCTCTCAGCCTCCTTGCCCTCCTTTGCTTCCTCTAAGGAATGTGTGTGTTGCAGCTACTCTGTCAGCAGCTGGAAGGACGAGTGTAGACAGGTTCAGAGTATAGTATGAAAGACATCTTCAACATGTCAGGTCCAGACCATGTCAACTATTAACTTCTTTTTTCTTTACCTTTCTTTCTTTCTTTCTTTCTTTCTTTCTTTCTTACTGTGCAAATAATGTCTGTTTTGCACACATCTGTTTAAATCACGTAACATTTGGTCATGTATCTGAGAATTTATTTATAACATCCTTTTCTCCACTAGAGAAATTCAATTTGTTTTTCTCTTTCTCACTCTTTCCCATCTCTGTCTGATGTGCACTTTGGAGTCTGATGCTCTCTGCTGTTTCCTTTGTCCATATTTAGCCAATACGACTCTATTGTGTTGGATGCAGGTGTCTCTACAGGCCACTCACCCCCAGGGGCCTTTTCAAATGTTTATCTTCCTTCGTGTCAACCTGGTAGGAGCATTCACGCCAACAAAAATGTGCATGTTGCTGCAACAGAGCTTTGGAGGTCCTTGAGTGTTATTTTAGCAGTGCAGGGATATATGAAGATGAAGTGTATATGAAGAGGAAGATTAAAAATACTACGAGTAAGTTGTAATTACTATTTTTTCAGTATAATTTAGAGATTTCTTGGCTTACAGAGAAAATCAAATGCAGTTTTCATTGACTTTATATTATAGAAATACAGTACATTTTCAAAATCTGTCTCAAGGAAGTGCTGTGTAGTCTTGTATAATGAGGCTGACTTAGAGCCACACTGACCCAAAAGTAGTGTGATGCATTTTTCAGGGATGTGTGGATGCCTATTTCAATAGCTACCACAGATGGACCTATTTAAAAATAAAATGGATATCTTGCAATCGTTTATTGCACATAAAACTTCATCACAACACCAAAAACAGACATTGTGTTGGATTATGTGCAAAAACTGGAATATTTATTGCACATAAACAGCTCATTACATCATCAGGAATTGCCTTCAAATGCTGTTACAAGGCCCATGCTTTAAAGGCAGTCTTGATTGTTCTTTTAAAAGTGATGAATAATAATTATAGACTTATCTTTGCTATGATGGCACAGATATTGAATATATAAGTAAAGTGAATGCTGTTCAAGTACTCAATATTGTCCTAGTGGCGTAATGTCATTAATGCACAACTCGTATTATCTGACTGCAGCCATTGTTGGTTTATCCTTATATTGGTTTACTTTTTAGGGTAAGAATACTTTTGTAGGTAAGGATCTAAAAACAACTGTGCTTTTTGAGGCTGATTGCCTGTTTGGTTCTTAAAATAATGATAGATGCAGAGATTGAAATTATTATTCTCCTAAACCCACATATGTATGCTGCCAGTGCAATGATCCTCTCACTGTGTTAAAATACACCAGAGTCACCAGTCAGAACTATTGGATGCTTTTTGTGATATGTGGACACCACAAATGCAACAAAGAAAATATCTGTAGGAGTCCAGGAATAGGGTTTGAAAAGGTCTAAAGTCACTTTTGAATTGTAGCTGAAGCCCAGATCCCCCCAAGCCCCAAATTTTTCTAGTGGAGAAAAGCATGTTATCAATAAATTCTATAAATATGACCAAACTTTAGGTGATTTAAACAGCTGTGTGCAAAACAGACATCATTTGCACAATAAGAAAGAAAGAAAGGTAAAGGAAAAAAAAAAGAATTAAAAGTTGAGATGGTCTGGATCTGATATGCTGAAACAATACTGCGCAGTGAACAAAAGACACACGAGGGGTTTAAATACACAACCTAATCAAGACTAAATACAGAACAGGTGAGACTTGTTAGGGACACAACTAACAACGCATGGGTGGAGACATGACATAAACTATAACAAAAACACATGTATAAAGTAAACAAAAGTTTGATAACCCGTTAACGCGATGTCGCATTATGGGCTGCTGAGCACACTGCTCGCTCCAGCGCTCAGTTCAAAGGGAAATCTCTCAGTTCTCCCCACCAAGGGTGCTTCTCCCAAAGCGCCCAAATACACTCCCCCAACCCCCCTCCCACCCCGCGATCCTGGCCTGCTGGCCAAAGTGTCAAAACTAAGTTCAAGGTCCCGAGGCTGGCATTGACTATGTGGTCTTCTTCTAGAGGAGTCAGGGAGCAGACTTGGGGCATACAGTCAGGAAGCAGGTGGTGGGTCGGCAACAGGCTTGCCGAGGTCAGAGACCAGGCTTGGGAGGCTGTGCAGCCAGCCTTCAGCATGAACAGGGCTTGGTAGGCCGACGAGGCGGCCTCTGACTGGAACATGGCTTGATGGGCTGTCTCATCGTCTTCTGACTGGAACATGACTTGGTGGCCCTTCTTGTTAGCCTCTGACTGGAACATGGCTGGGTTAGCAGTCTCATCGGCCTCTAACTGTAACATGGCTTGGGAGACCATGCCATTGACATCATTCAGGAACGTGGCTGGAGTGACCACCTCGTGGGTCTCACACTGGGGCTCAGGAGAGGTGGTCACCACGCTGACCTCCGGGTACAGCTCTGCAGGGGAGACCGCCTCGTGGGTCTCAGGTTGGAGCTCTGGAGACGAGGTCACCACGTTGACCTCCGGCTGGAGCTCTGTAGGGGAGACCACATTGTTGGTCTCAGGCTTTAGCTTTGGAGATGACGCCACCATGTCAGCATCTGGAGCTTGGCTGTGGAGGCCACCCTATTGGCCTCTGGTTCCCTTTTGTAGTACATGGTGAATGGCCTCGTGGCTTTGGCAATTAGGCCGCCCCTCCCCAAAAATTTCTCCAAATCAAATCATCAGTCAGCTTTACTAAAAATAACCCTCATGAGGCACACGAACTCAGCCACGCTTCTGAGGTTGAAGTTGTCTGTGGTGATTAAGAGCTCCGCCCATTGGTGTGCTGGACCAATGAACTGGGACAACATGAACCTCAGCCACTGCTTCTCTTCAGGCTTGGGGTTTAACAGGCTCTGGAAATAAGACTGGCATTGGAGAAAAAATCCATTCAGGGAGCTATCAAAACCATGAAATGGAGCTGGAGTGTCCATGAAAAGCCACTGGGGGAAATGCACAGAATACAGTGCTCACTTTCCTGCTGCATCCATGGGCGTGGCACAGTATTCTGTCATGTAATAGGCGAGCAGGTGGATGCAAGTGTTGTAAAAGGCTTTATTTATAGAGGCAAGCAGACAAATCCAAATCGTGATCCAAAATGTAATCCACAGAACAGGCAAGGGTTATAACGATGTACAAACAGAGACAACAAAAGGGAAATCCAGAAACATAAACCAACAAAAACCGGAAACACGATCAAGACACTATGGAAACAGACACTGAAACAAAAGGCTCTGTAATATTCAGGCAGTAAAACACTGAAACAATACTGCACGGGGAACAAGAGACACATGAGGGGTTTAAATACACAACCTAATCCAGACTAAACACAGAACAGGTGAGAGTTGTTAGAAACACAACCAATAACGACATAAGGGCGGAGACATGACATAAACCATAACAAAACACACGTGTACAAAGTAAACAAACGTTTGACAACCCGAACGTACGCTGTCGTGCTATGGGCTGCTGAGCGCACTCCTTGCTCCGGCGCTCAGCGTAAGGGGAAATCTGATACCTATAGCCTGCCAGAAAATCTGTATTTTCCTGCAATACCAAAAGCAGAGCATGACAGTGCCCACATCGGATTTAAACTTCGTGACATATTGGGAACCATCAGCTTTGAACTTGCATCGTTGAGTATATAGTGGTGCTTGTAAGTTTGTGAACCCTTTATAATTTTCTATATTTCTCCATAAATATTACATAAACATCAGATTTTCACACAAAAATTAGACAACAAGAAAAACAATTAACAAACGAGACAACAATATTATACTTAGTCATTTATTAATTGAGGAAAATGATACAATATTACATATCTGTGAGTGGCAAAAGTGTGTGAACACCTAGGATTAAATTAACACCAGCTAATTTGAAGGTGTAATTAGAGTCCGGTGTTTTCAGTTAGTGGGATGACAATCAGGGTTAGGGAGCTCCCTGTTTTATAGAACAGGGATCTATCGAAAGTCTGATCTTCAAATACATGTTTGTGGAAGTTTATCATGGCATGGACAATGGATATTTCTGAGGACCTCAGAAAAAGAGTTGCTGATCCTCATCAGGCCTGAAAAGGTTACAAAATCATCTCTAAAGAGTTTAGACTCCACCAATCTGCAGATTGTGCTCATTGGAGGAATTTCAAGACCATTGTTACCCTCCCCAGGAGTCATTGACCAACAAAGATCACTCCAAGAGCAAGACATGCAACAGTTCATGAGGTCACAAAGGAACTCAGGGTAACTTCTACGCAGCCAAAGGCCTCTCACACTTTGGCTAATGTTGATGTTTGTGAGTCCACCCTCAGGAGAACACTGGTGTGCATTGCAGGGTTGCAATGGGAAAGTCACTGATGTCCAAAAATGAACATTGCTGCCAGTCTGCATTTGCTAAAGATCATGTGGACAAGCTAGAAGGATATTGGAAAAATGTTTTGTGGACTGAAATTTTTTATTTAAATCAGAAGTGCTATGTTTGGAGAAAGGAAAACTCCATTCCGGCAGAAGAACCTTATCCTATCTGTAAAACATGGGGGTGGCGGTAGCATCGCGGTTTGGGCCTGTTTTGCTGCATCTGAGCCAGGAAGACTTGCCATCATTTATTGAACAATGAATTCTGAATTATACCAGCTAGGGCTGTGTCAGTGGCCATGACAACCACACCACTGCAGTGGTAGTTTACCACAATGGTAGTGGAGTGCCACCTGCTGTAGTGTCACATCACACACCACGTTAATGTTTCTGCTTGAGTGGGCGCTATGACGCGTGCAAAGTATACATATAAAAACGATTATGGCCAAAATGATAATCCCGATTATTTTGATCAATATTGAGAACTCGATTATTTATCACGATTATTAATTGATTTTAGTGACAATATTTTTATTGCACTTTCACATTTATTAAGTTTTCTCATGCCACAGTATAACACACAGGTAGGCATGAGAAAACTTGAGCTGGTCAATTATGACAGAATTTAGGAACATAGTGTGAGCCATGACAAATTAATTTACCTCCTGATAAACTAAATTTAATATTTTCAGTTAATTTTACAGACTGTATGCAAAAAAACAACTGTTAACCTGTTCCACCTTGTAAACAAATACAATAAACATCCATGTTCAGTGTTTGAAGTCTGCTCCTCTTAAATATATTTAAAGCTACACTATTAGACATTTTCTGCTGTCATGGTTCTGGGCTGGAGTCAGTTCTCGAACCACTCTTTCTGTATTGTGTATGTATCTGAATAATCTCATATAGGATGTGATTGGGTGAGTTCATTTACCCATCAGATGGGAAGCGCTTTAGTGTAATGGTGTTCATTACTGATGCTCCGATCAGGATTTTTACAGCCGATACCGATCCAGGTACCAATCTTTTTTGTTTAAACTTTAATCAGGAGGTCTATCATAAACAGTTAAATGTAAGCTTTCTGCTCACGGTCACTGTTAATTGAGTTCAAATAATAGCAATGAGATACTGTTGCTTAATTGATAAATAAGCAAGCATAAAATATTTATTTTTAAATATATTAAAAACAATAGAGAGTCCTAATTAAAAGTAGACTAACACTAACATGATCCACATTAGGAAAAAGGCTAATAGCTTTCTAAGGAAATAGCTTACTAAGCTTAAGGTCAAATTGATATTAAATGCAACCCATAGTAATTAAACATTATTTCATTTCTCATTTTATTTATACTTAATGAAGTTATTATAATATCTTTTTTTTTATATTAAATGATTGATTTATTTATAACTAAGCACATTTTCTGTCTTTACATTTTAGTAGTTTTGTTTGTTTGTTTATCAGTTTTGGATTGGTTCCCAAGTACAGTGTCCATGTCTGCTGATAATATTGTGTTTTGGGGGGGGGATTAAATCAAAACATGGAAACTGGAGTTGACTTTTCTAGTGATATCAGGCAACCGTGAGTTTAAATGAAGTGAATTAGAGTTAGTGAAGGAGCGTGGCAGTGTACTGTATGTTCATAGACTGGACAGTTGCTACTCTTGATTATGATTGGTGAGGATTTTTTTAATAAAGAAGTTTGAATTAAACCCACCTTGTAATACATGTTTAATAGGTGCTTTGGATAAAAGTGCTATATATAAGTGCGCCATTTGTAGTGTTAGCATTATTATTAATTTACTCCGCGCAAAGCCGCTGTGTCTACACGAGCAGGTGCAAGTTCAGGTCATTTTGTGGGATCAATAAAAGATGGCGGTTTGTGAGATCGGGAAGTTGAAGCAGATGATGTACAAAGTTACTTGTCATCATAATGGCTTCTTTGCAGTATTTCCACACTTGTTCGGTTGACTGGGGAGATGAAAAGCAGTGTGAAAGTAACTGTTGCTCAGAGTAGATGCATTTTGGAGTTGTAGTTTTTATCCTGATTGTATTATACCACTCCAAACAGGTCACTCGCACCGGTGCGAATAAATATTTATTCACAGTCGCACAAAATACTTTTCAGTCACAAATGCAAGTGAAATGGTCGCACTGTAGAGCCCTGAGTTTAACTGCACAGTTTTTTTCCGTTCGGCGTGAAGACGTTTAATGTCCCCTATAACCTTTGAAGTGCCATTTTGCATCATGTTAATGTCATGATTTCACCTCGCGCAAGCTCTGGAGCTCGAAGCGAAGCTGGAAGCTCGAGGGCTAAAATGCTAAATCCGTTTCCGGGTTTTGGCATTACAAAATGACGTCAGCCCTGCTCCGCTCTATGTGATTGGCTAGAAGTGTAGGAGGCGCTTGATTTGAGTGGAGAAAACAGCGGAGTTTTCTATGAGCGGAGGATGAACTTTAAACGTCAATATCGCAGTCGATCATGTTCATTTAATCGTGGGCAGTCAAAATTGTAATCGTGATCGATATCTGATTAATTGTGCAGCCCTAATATAGAGCCCATACCTCTTTTAAGTGTTGAGTGCTTGTAGATCCACACACTTTAGAATACTATAGAAAGAACTAATAGAGTTTCCCGGCTGTGACAAAAAGTATGGTAGTCTCCCTTTTTACATAGTCCATTAACTGCAACTGTAACTGCTTTTGAAATATTGCAAAGGTGTGAGGCCGTATTGGATCTGTTCTGTTTACTTTTAGGGCCCAAGCACCGATGGTTTGAGGCCCTGTTACTGTTAACAGGGCCCAATACTATTATTACAGCCCAAGCACTGAAAGTGGTCAGGGCCCTATTGTTTTCCTTTTATTATTATTATTATTATCCGACTATTATTATTATTAGGTCCAGAGCACTGGAGGTGCAGAGCCCTATTATTTTTGGTGTTTATTATTATTATTATTTTATTTTATTTATTTATTATTATATTTGATGCTTCAACATGAATGAAATTCGGCAAACACAACATACCTGGCCTGGCAAAAATTAAAACATGATGTAGTAAATAGGCTTGGCCGTGGTTTAGCAGCTTCATTGCGCTCCAGAACGGTGTAATGGTATTTGGTGAATTTTCTCGGAGGAGCATGAGATTTGGTATTGTCGTTGCACTCATCATGTATGACAAGGTTCACTTGGTTTAGCATAGGTGTGCCTCCTGAGCTCTGTAGTGCCACCTATGTATTGAACGCACTTGTAGTGCACGAAAAGTCAGGAAAGTTTGCCATACTCATCATTCCCAAGTTTTATAGTTCTTTGGTCATTTCTTTTAGGTTTTGGCCAGTTGACTTCAAAGCGCCCCCTAACATTTCTGAATGAGATTATTGTTTTGGACGCCACAAAATTCATCTGATATTCAGGAATTTTGGTGGAGACATTGTCCATATCATGTTGGACATATTTGCCATTAGCTTGTATTAGCTCCACCCAACAGGAAGTTGGCCATTTTGATTGGCCAAGTTTAGTGTTTCTTCATATAATTTTAACAAACTCTTTCATACTCCTTCTACAAAGATAATAAGATTCACCTGAAATTTAATTATTATAAACTCCAGGCATATGTGATTAAATATAAATATAAATTGGGAAGGAATAGTGGATATCTTAAACAAGGATATAATGGTGGGCAGTAGATTTGCTTGACACACAACACTAAATCAGATTCAAAGGTTTTAAGGATAAGGAGACAGTTGGTTTGGCATGAGCATGAATGTCATCGTACAAATTTTTACATTGGTTTGAGTGACTCTGCCCAACAGAAAATTGGCCAATTTTGGAATTTGTGCATTTTTTCCATATCTTTCAGAAACTCTTTCATACTTCTCCTAGAGAGTTCAGCGGATTTCCTTCAAATTTAGTTGGAATAAACATCAGCTTTATGTGATTATAAATTGCCAATGAATAGTGGATATCTCAAATGAGGCCATAATGGCTGCAAATTGATTTGCATGAGGTGACACACCAAACCAGGAAGTGGAAATAACGATGTTTGGTTTGATCAGCCTCAACTTGTGCATGGCTACTAATGGGTCACTCCTGATTACAGTAATGTGACAATTGAGTCATCGTTATAGTGCCACCTACACTGAAACTTTTATATTACACTTCAAAAACCATTTAAATGGGTTTATCATATAGATTCATGTTGATTTTACTAGATGGTTTTTCTGATTTGCTTGAAAAATAGTCACATAAACCTAGAAAATTAAGGTGGAAGATTAATTTGAATACGGTTCAGTGATGTGTAATTAAGGTGTTGTCATTGCCATAAATGATGCCATGCTAAATAGGAAGTGTGAATAATTCTGTGCTGGTTTGAATGATGGGCTTCAAACTTCAAGTAGTTACTCAATAGCAAGTCCTGATGACATCCATTTGACTTTTGTGCTTTTAGTTATAGCGCCACCTATATGGAAGTGTAGGTGCACAGCACTAAGATATAGTAGTACGAGTTTGCTTGATTTACCTGAAATTTGTCTACATCAATGCGTAGACAATGTGTCAAAATCAAATAAATTTTGCAAGGTTCAGATGATACAATTCATACAGAAATGGCATGGCATACACATGAAGCCAAATAGAGTTGAAAAGGGAAGTAACATGTAGATGCTTAAAGATAAAGGGCACAAAGGTATAGTTTGTAAAACCACTTGTGGTGAGATATGTTTGTAAAGGTGTGGTTGAGGGTAGTAGGCACATTTTCTATTGTGTTAGAGCAGTGGTTCTCAACCAGGGGTGTGTGGAGAGATTGGAAGGGGGGTGCACACTTTTTTTTTTTTTTTTTTTTTTTTTTTTTTTTTTTAATAGAGAATTCAGACATTGCATCATTTGGGTCCTCTGTGTATTTTATTGCTTTTCAAGTAGGGCGTGCATAAATTGAAAAACGTGTTCTCTCTCTCCTTCTGTATTTTCTTTTTGCTGGGGAGAGGCGGAGCTTAGCTTGCCTTTTATGTAGCTGTCAGTGCAGACCACTGTTGCCAACTTAGTGACTTTTCAGACCCCTTTAGCGGCTTTTATTTTGCGAAAAAAAAGCACCTAACGAATTTTTGGACAAACCTTAGCGACTTTCCAAATGTCTCCAGTACTGTCCTGCAAGAGCGAGGTCTTGCTTTCCCGCTGCACTCACACCTCTCTCTGCGTCTGCTCTATTCAGAGCCGGAGATTTAACAATATCATGGATAACGAGATGCGCCCTTCGTCCCCATTTACATCATTCTTATGAGAATGTTTTTAGAACGGAAGACAAATATAATGGAACATGTTTTACATGTAAATAGTCCACGTTATTACAGCTTAGTTCTCTTGTTCAAATTAGTTATAGTGTTCAGAAACATTTTTGATCATTAATGTTCCATACCTGTCTGTTATTTAGTTTTATAAAAGTTATTTTAAAAAATCATAGACGTTATGAAAAATAATATAAAAAAATACAAAAACACAAAAGCAAAAATTTTTTATCTATCTATCAAAACAGATTTGAGAGAGAGCGAGAGAGAGAGAGAGAGATTTTACATAGAGAGAGAGAGAGATTTTATTTAGAATAGGTAATCATTAAACCTGGTCTCCTCCAATATGTGGGGGGGGCGGTGCCGCATGATAGGGAAGGCTTGGTGGGGCTTTAGTTGCAAAAGGTTGAGAACCGCTGTGTTAGAGGATGTAATGGCAAACTGGAACTGTGTAAAACTTTGTGCTGTTTTGGAGGAAGAGTCTTAAATTAACTTGTATACTGAATAGACATTGTTTATCATGCTCATTTGGGTAGCATGGAATATAATGATGGTTGTGTCTATTTTAAAAGAAGTGTAATCCATGCAAACATTGGTCTTTAGCAGATTTGTTGAATATTTATTTAACAAAATGTAAAGAGAATAGTGAATATGTAATTAAAGAGAGAGTTGATTTTAGAGCTGCAACAACTAATCGATAAAATCGATAATAATCGATTATGAAAATCGTTGTCAACGAATCTCATAATCAATTAGTTAGTCTGCGTGTGCTTCGGAGTGTAAATGCTAAAGCTGTGTCCCAAATGACGTACTATACACTTACACTATACATTGTGTACTCTACCGTCTAGTGTGTGGATTATAGAAAGGTAGTATCGTCTCAAATGGAACACTAGCGGATTTTTAATAACCGGAAGTATAAGCTGCATCCTAGTCGATGGCGCATGACGTCATACGCACGCTAGAATTAGCAGACACCCACAGTCACCAACAATGACTTTCATCAGTTTACTGTTTGACCTCAGTCCCCATCAGACGAAGCGAAATCATCACGTGACTGAGGAAGAAAGTCCTCTAAGGCAGGGGGGCATATTATATTAAACACCGTGGAAATCAAACAGTGATGCACGAGCACAAGGTTATGTTTATATCCAAAATGCTCCACTGTGTGTAAGGGGTCGGGGAAACTTGTGCAAGTTGCTTAAAAGGTTTAGTTTAATATTAGTTTGTCATTATATGGTGTATTTGCACGCTTGCCGTCCATATTTTTATGGATGCACAGAATTAAACTACAGTCCTAAATTAATAATATATATTCTGGTGTGTATCTGTGTGTATTGGGTGCTTTTCAGTCTTATATAATTGGGCAAACAGGTGTGTAAAGTTTTAGTCTGAAGTTTATATTTGTAACACTTGTGTTGTAACACTTTTTATTTGTAAGTTTGTGGATAACATTCATTTTTTTCGTTTTATTTTAAATATACGAAAAAATGGTACTGATTCCCCCCCCACACATTAATCGATAAATCGGGGAAAAAATAAAAAAATAAAAATTAAAATAATTGGCCAACTAATCGATTATGAAAATAATCGCTAGTTGCAGCCCTAGTTGATTTGTGTATCCATGTGTGTTTATCTTATTTGTTAGGATGTATTAGATCAAAATAAGTCACATCAGAACAAGTTACTGGCAAAGCTCTAATGCCATTAATACATTTCTGTAACACAGTCTTGTCTGCCAAAATATTTAATTCCCCTAGCTTTACTAATATAATAACAAATCTATGAGCAAAAACCTCAGTGTTAATTCTGCAATAGCTATTTAAGTCAAAAGCTCACTGTAAATTTAAGGCACCAGTTTCTTCTTCAACAGGGCCTGATGTCAATCTTCACCATTATAAGCCCCATCATGTCTCCACCTCTGCCCCGTTGTGCAGTTTAACCTGGTTCAACTTGTACGCCAGTGCGAGGGCCCTTCGTCCCCCTGTGACAGGTGGGCCTCTCGTAATTAGGGCCCAATCACTGAAAGTGCGAAAACTTATTGTTTTCTTTAGTATTCTTCTTCTTATTTTCCTTTAAGAATTCGGGGGCTTTTGGAGCCCTTAACATGCTCCAAAACTTGAAAATTTACACACAGGTCGTAATCCACGGCCATTAGGGCTGGGGCAAAGCTGGTACAGGGGCGTGTTTGGGAGGGCTTGCTCTACAGCGCCCTCTTGAACACAATATGAAATTTTAGTTCCTTACTAGGACGTATATGTATGGAACTCTGTAAACATATAGATCTCATCGGGCTGAACAACATCTGCAGTGTATGTCGTTAGTTCTGCCCAACAGGTAGTTGGCTATGTAGGGTTGTTTAAAAACGCATGCTCTGGAATTTTATGTGATCCTCCTAGGGAATTCATCCAATTGCCACCAAACTCAGTCACAATGAAGTCAAGACATTGAGGATTGCAAGCAGATTTTTGATATCTCGAACGGTTAGGCCGTGGTGTTGAAACGAATTTATGGCAAGAAAAGGGAAACAGGAAGTGTGTTTATAACTTTTGCATACATTGACTGATTTGGATGATGATCACGTGGATGCAACTATTGTGAGTCAGTCATTGTGCCATCAACTGGGAAGTGTGGAACTTTTCAAAATGCTATGAATTCACCCTCTTATTTTTACCCGATTTGCTTCATCTTCATCGTAATAATGTAAAAACATGGCAGATGTAGACCTGTGAAAGTATTCTTGATATCTTAAATACTGTTGCCATGGCAATACATCAAACTTTAATAATCTTCTTGGGTGTTTTGGAGGCTCTTAGCATGCCTCAAATTGCATGAAACTCGACACACACATCAGAATTGTCGGCGTTAGACACTGGCAAAGCCTTAGCTGTAGTGCCACCTTTTGACAAAAGTGGGGGGATTAGCTTTACCTACAGTCAACAAACTCATTACATCTATTGTTCTCATCATGCTGGACAACTTTCAAAATAATAGACATTAACTCAACACGAAGTTGGCTGGAAGTTGGCTGTTTTGGATTTAATGTGGATTTTTTTTTTTTTTTAATTGCATGCTCTGAACATTTTAAAGGCTCCTCCTAGGGTATTCATTTTATTGTCATAAAACATGGACAAAATTATGCCAAGCCATTGAAAGTGCTAAATTCTGAAGAGATTTTTGATATCTCGAATGGTTTCGCCATGGCGAGGCAATACATTTATGGCAAAAAAGGGAATAAGGAAGTGTCATATATCTTGCATGCAATGAGTGATTTTAGATGAAACTTGAGCTGTATGTTTGGAACTCGCGGCTGATCACATGCATTTGAGTACTGTGAATCACGGTCATAGCACCACTATCGGCAAACATGTCAGGTTTGCCTTTAGGAGTAGGCAAAGGCATGGCATGTTCCAAAACCATGGCATGGCAAGCCCAGTAGCGCCCCCTTTTGACTAAAGTTGTGGAGTCAGTTTGACCTACAGTCACCAAACTCTGTACATATATTCTTCCTATCAAGCAGGACAACTTTCAAAGTGACAGATATTAACTCTGCCCAGCAGGAAGTTTTAAAGGTAGTGCCTCATATTTTCATACCTCATATGTCTCATATCGCAGGCAATGAGTGATTTTAGATCAAACTTGAGTTGTATGTTTGGTCACAAGGGCTTATCACATGAATGTGACTACTGTGAGTCATGATCATAGCGCCACCAACTGGCAGCAGGAAGTGTGTTACTTAAAAGACACTTTTAAATAGTCTTCTTATATTTAGCAGAATCGCTTTGACCTTGGTCAGAATATTGTTGAGACACATCTGATGTAAAATTGCAGAAAGGACCATTGATAGCTTAAAAAGTGTTCCCGTACTAACACATCAAACTTTGTTACTCTTTTCTTTTGTAATTTTCATACAGCCATCATTGCTGCATGCAGCTATATTTATTAGGGATCTGCTGGATCTGCTCCGTTTATTATTATTATTATTATTATTATTATTATTATTTTCTCAAATTAATCGCATTTTAAAATGCCTAAACATACCTGAAAAACAAAACTTTGCAGATGTGTCAGAACTGGTGAAAATTTACATCTGATAGGGGTTCCAGAATTGAGTGTGGCAAAATGGCTCGATAGCGCCACCTACAAAATTTCAACAATGTGCGCCTTGCACTACATTTCACATACATGTTTGAAATTCAGTACATGCCAATACGTGCAAAAAAAGTCTTCAGTACCCATGCCCTAAACTCAACAGGAAGTCAGCCGTTTTGATTTTCTCTTAAATTTTTGTTCAGATTTTGCCATTACCAAGCCTCCTACTTTAACGAACTCCTCCTAGAGATTTAATCAGATCGGCATCATATTTGGTCAGTCTCATCTGAAGGCCTTGATGATGCAAAATTGTGAATCTTTGCTGCACGGCGTGGGTGTGGCAGTCTCAAAATTTGATGTTTTGCCATGAAACCGGAAGTTGTTATAAGTCAAACATACAACATCTGTTCTGCTCCAAACTTCACAAGTTTGTTAAAAGTCCCGGCCTTAAGACAGCTACATGCCAGTATTCCATTATAGTCATAGTGCCACCTACTAGCAACAGGAAGCAACATGTTTTACACTGATCTATTTCTAGCAACATATAAAAATATGCCAGCAAATTCTAAACATGCTAGCAACACTTAGCTAAGTGCTAAAGCGTGCTATTGCTGCTATTAAACAGGAAGTTGTTATTACTCAAACATACAATGTTCAGTCTGTACCAAACTTTACGATACAAATTTGATACGAATCCTGGCCTGAGGACATCTACATGCCAATATTCAATTGTAGTCATAGCACCACCTGCTGGCAACAGGAAGTGGCAGTTTTACTCTAATTATTCCTAGTAACATATAAAAAATATGCTAGCAACATGCTAGAAACATGTTAATACATGCTAGCAACACTTAGCTAAGTGCTAAAGCATGCTATTACTGCTATTAAGCAGAAAGTTGTTACAACTCAAGCATACATGCCTAATATTCCCAAAATTTCACGTTTGATAAGAGTCCTGTCCTGAAGATACCTACAAGCAAATATTCAGTTATATTCATAGCATCACCCGTTTCCAACAGGAAATTACATGTTTTACATCATGATACACTCCTAACAACATACAAGTGCTAAAAAGTGCTAAAAAATGATATGGCTTTCCCGTCAGAACAGCCCCAACGTGCACTCAGGTGCGAGGGCCTGTTCATTGCTGCTTGCAGCTTTAACCCTATGTTCCCCAGAGAAACAGCACGCCAACCCTGAGTTCCTGGGCCAAAATCAACATTTTAATTTTAACATTTTTAGGCCTTGAAACAACTTATAATAATGTATTTGTGTAATATTACTTTGAAAATGAAGCAGTTCAGTGTTTTTGCTAAACTTAGAGCACAATTCTTAACTAGAGAAATTACGAAAAAATGCTCGCTAAAATCCTTCTACTCATTTAGGAGTACCATACGAGCATCAGCGTGATCAATGCCTTTAAATAAATTCAAGTAAATAATAAATAAATAAATGCATTTTAGCGCCTAAAGTCAAGTTTCTGGTGATAATCAGACCAGCAGGTAGTGTTTTCACGAATGCACAGAGATGGTCAGGTTATGACTCCAGACCCCTGCAGTGTCAGTCGCACTGGTTGATGCTGAAGATGAAGACGGATCAGGGTCTGAATGAGGAGAGTTTGCGTCTCTATCAGTTTCGGTTTCGGTTTCAACATCGCCTGAACTTTCACTGCTGTCACTATCCAGAATCCTCGCTCTCGCCTTTGTAACTGTGTATGTTTTTTTCTTTTTTTTCACTGTTTTAGATGTACCTGTGTTCACTGTAGGTGTAACTTTAGCTGGAACACGATTAGCTTTTCGCTTTGGCATTTTTAGTTCACTTCTACTAGTACACCAATGTTCACGCTTGGATCAGCTTCATCGTAATGGCGTAATAACGTAATCACGTTGTGACGTCATCAACCTTCCGGGTCAAAAAATAATAATTAAATAAGTAAGGAATCATAGCAGAGTAATGCCGGTACACCGGCCTTACGGGGATAACGTTTACACTGTAAATCCTCTATATCGGCCTTACGGGGATTTGGCATAGACAACCAAGACGGTATATCGTCCTTACGGGAATTGATCAAAGACGGGCAAGCCGGTTTTTTGGCCATACGGGGTAAGAGGGTTAATTATTATTATCATTTAACATTTTATTTTTTAACACATTCACCAGTTTTTTTAGGCACTTTCAAAATCAACAAAAAAAAAAACAGCACATCGAGAGGAAACGGGTTATTCCCCAACTCTCAGCTTTCACTCCATCAGGTTAAATTTCATCTGTGTGTGTGCGTGCATCTCGCACATTACCTGCCGGTTCAACCGGCCTCCTCTCCGTCCACAGCTTATGTTCGACCACGTCCCCGCCACCACACTGTGTAATTTCTCTCACTCTGTTTTTTAACCTTTTTTTTTTGGCCTTTTAAGAAGATCGACCAGTGGTTGTCTTGCGATCCACGTAATGAGCACCCCTGCATTATGGGGTGCATTGAATAAGTCATGCAAAGTAGAAAGCCCTTGAATTTGCCCATGCCTGAAAATGAGAATCTGTCATCCATAGCAAGAAATCAAGATTACCGTAGATTGGGGTGTACACTAGATCTGCCTTCTAAGCACCTAATAGTCAGCCATATCTTGATAGTACAAACTGTAATGGGGGTATTACAGGCCAATCTCAGAGATTTAAATAACTTAAGAAAAAGGACATTTGCCAAAGAAAATTTGCTCATTATACTTTCTATATCAAACCATAGGGAAATTTTAAGGCCTGGGTTCATCTTAGCCCAAATAAAAGAGCTGAACCAGTCATTAAATTAATTTTTTTTTATGGTATTATGTGTAAAAATGACTGGGACCATCTGAACTGGGTATAATAACCTATTTATTTTCAAAACGGAAATGTGACCCAACTAGGAAATAGGGACAACATTTCATCTCTCTAAATCCATCCTAATATGTTCAAATAAAGGAACAAAATTTGCCTTGTACATTTGGCCAAAAGAGGGTGTAATATTTATGCCTAAATATACAAAGCCTTCAGGAGACAAGCTAAAAGGAAAGGGAGGGGAGGTTTGATGTTTTTGTTTCTATATCCCCATGGGCATTGCCTCTGACTTACTGAAATTAATTATATACCCTGAAAAGGTGTTAATTTGTCAATTGTCACTATAAGAGCAGAGGTAGATATCTCAAGCCTAGCCTTGAAGATCAGGACATTGTCAATATATAAAATAATTTTGTGCTGCTTGTCTATAATGGTTAAACAGTGTATGTCAATTTGTCCTGATTGCCTCGACCAACAGCTGAATTGGCAAAGCAACTGCAATAAAAGAAGCAAAAGAAGGCAGCCTTATTAGGCGTGTTATTCCATTGTATTTCTCAAAGTTAAGCTATTTGCAAAGAAGTTGCTAAGAAACTTTAGGTTACAGTAATGGGTGTCACTCTCACTCACCTCTGTAGAGAATGTCTGCATACAGTTGCAATTAAAATTATTCAACCCCAATTGTAAATCAGGTTTATTGTCAAAAGTTACAGACTTTCAGCTGTTTGCAATGAATAAATCAAACAAAAGCAATTGAAATGGTTCAACACAATAAATGTTTCAAGTGGTTTCCCCAAATTCAACTGAAAATGCAAATTATAGTGACTTCTCCAGTCTCAAAATTATTCAACCCCCTGAATAGAATCCCTCACAACAGCACAAATATGCAAAACAGGTCTTGTCTCTAAATTGGTTCATAGGATAAACAGTTCTTGGGTTGTTTACCTTTTTGTCTTAATTAAGGAAATTTGCTTCACTCAGAGACTGGGGTAAGCGACGCTTTCTGAAAGAATCATTAAAAATATTCCACAAAGGGTCAACCAAGAGGTTCTGAAATTCTTTATAAAGCTTTCTGTTGAGCCCATCCGGTCCAGGTGCTTTCCCGGGCTGCAACCCCTTGATAGCACACAACACCACTTCCCTAGATATAGGAGCATTAAGAGAAGATCTCTGCTCATCCAACAAACTGGGGGTGTTAAGGGAGGAGAAAATAGCCTCCATTAACTCTGGGACATCCGCTTGTGACTCAGATTTTTCATTAAATTCCTTGAATGTCTTATTAATGGTTAGCGTATCAAAAGATTGCTTACTATTGTTATCTATAATTGAGGAAACAGTTTGAGAGTGCACTTTTTTCCTCATAATATATGCTAAATACTTACATTTACATTTATTCACTTAGCAGATGCTTTTATCTAAAGCAACTTACAAATGAGAAAAATACTAGCAAAGTGATATATCAAGCAGAGAATACAAGTAGTACTACCATGCAAAATCCATTAATTGAGTTCCAGAAGAAGCAAAGTGCACAGAGTAGAGGTGTAAGTGCAATTTATTTATTTATTTATTTATTTATTTATTTATTTATTTTTTTAACAGTTGGTTAGGTGTTCACGGAAGAGGTGGGTCTTTAGTTGTTTTTTGAAGATGGTGAGAGATCCTGTGGTCCGGATTGAGATTGGAAGTTCATTCCACCACCGAGGAACAGTTAGCATGAAGGTTCTGGAAAGGAACCTTCACGCTAACTGTTCACCTTGCGCCACGCTGAGTGGGAACTACTGAATGTCGGTCGCTAATCGATCGCAGATTGCGAGAGGGAACGTAGGCCTTCAGGAGACAGTTGAGGTAGGAGGGTGCTGTTCCTGACAAAGTCTTGTAGGTGAGCATCAAGGCCTTGAATTTGATGCGGGCAGCTACAGGAAGCTAGTGGAGGGAGATGAAGAGGGGTGTGACATGGGTTCTCTTGGGCTGGTTGAAGACGAGGCGCGCTGCAGCATTCTCTACCATCTGAAGGGGTTTGATGGAGCTGGCTGGGAGGCCTGAAAGCAGTGAGTTGCAGTAGTCCAGTTTAGAGATAACAAGAGCCTGGACTAGTATCTGTGTAGCCTGTTCGGTGAGGTAGGGTCGGATTTTCTTGATGTTGTACAGGATGAACCTACAGGACCTTGCAGTTGTTGACATGTGGTCTGTAAAGGTCAAGCTGTCATCAAGAATCACCCCAAGGTTCCTTACCGTCCTGTTTGGCATGAGTGTGAGTGAGCTGAGCTGTACAGTGAGGTTATGGTTGATTGAGGGACAGGCTGGGAAGACGAGAAGCTCAGATTTTGAAGGTTAAGCTTAAGATGGTGTTCCCTCATCCAGACCGAGATGTCCGACAGGCAAGCAGAGATGCGTGCAGAGACGGATAGATCATCAGGTTGGAAGGACAAATAGAGCTGGGTGTCATCAGCATAGCAATGATATGAGAAGCCATGAGACTCAATCACCTGCCCTAGAGATGTAGTGTAGATAGAAAAGAGGAGTGGACCCAGAACTGACACCTGTGGAACGCAAGTTGTGAGTTGCTGAGTTTCAGAAATACCTCCCCTCCATGATACCTTGAAGGATCTGTCAGAGAGATAGGATTCCACCCAGCGCAGAACCATTCCAGTGATGCCAAGGCTGGAGAGAGTTGACAGGAGGATCTGATGGTTCAGTGTCGAAAGCAGCAGAGAGGTCAAGTAGGATGAGGACAGGTGATCTAGAGGTTGCTCTTGCTAGTCGTAAGGCTTCAGTGACGGAAAGCAGAGCAGTCTCCGTGGAGTGGTTGCTCTTGAAGCCAGACTGCTTGGTGTCCAGGAGGTTGTTCTGTGTGAGAAAATTGGAGAGTTGATTAAAAACGGCTCTTTCAAGAATTTTGGAAAGAAAAGGGAGGAGGGAAATAGGCCTGTAGTTGTCAACTACAGCAGGGTTAAGTGATGGTTTTTTAAGCAGTGGGGTAACCCGGGCCTGCTTAAATGAGGTAGGGTATGTGCCAGTAGAGAGGGATGTGTTAAAAATGCGTGAGTACAGGTAATAGTGTGGGAGAGATGGACTGAAGTAGGTGAGAAGGGATAGGGTCAAGAGGACAGGTTGTGGGACAGCTAGAGAGGAGGAGTTTAGAGACTTCAGTCTCTGAGAGGGGAGAGAAGGAAGTCAGTTGGGAGTTACATGGAGGAGGAGCCGGTCTGTGCATGTCTGAGTTTGAGAACTGGTTGCTGATTGATGTAACCTTGTTGGAAAAGAAAGTGGCAAAGTCATCTGCAGTGAGAGAGGTAGGGGGAGGAGGGGGACAGAGAAGAGAGGAAAAGGTTTTGAAGAGAATGCGGGTGTTGGGAGAACTACCAATCTTCTCTTGGTAGTATGTGGCTTTAGCAATGGAGATGCTACTGGAAAAAGAGGAGAGAAGTGTCTGGTAATTGGTTAGGTCATTTGGGTTGCCATTTCCTTTCAGCTGCTCTTAGTTTGGCCCGGTTGTTACGCAGAGCTTCTGAGAGCCAAGGGCTAGAGGGTGATGTGCGAGCAGGTCTGGAGGTTAGGGGGCATATGCTGTCAAGAGAAGATGTTAGGGTGGAACATAGCATGTCTGTTGCGTTGATTAAGTCAAGTGAGGAAAGGTGGCTATCGGAGGGAAGTAAGGTTGTGACAACGGAGGTGAAATGTGAAGGGGAGAGGGAGCGAAGATTGCGACGAAAAGAGATAGAGAGAGGAGACAGTGAAGTGGGTGAGGGGAGAGAAATGGAGAACTGGATAAAGAAATGGTCAGAGGTGTGGAGAGGAGTAATGAGAAGATTATGTGTGGTGCAATTACGTGTGAGGATGAGGTCAAGCTGTTTGCCAGCTTTGTGGGTTGCTGGTGGGGTGAACTGCTTGAGGTCAAATGTGGGAAGGAGAGCAAGAAAGTCAGCTGCATGTGGCTTGTCTAGATGAATGTTGAAATAACCAAGGACCAGAAGCGGAGTTCCATCATCTGGGATGGTGGACAGTAGCGTGTCAAATTCATCGATGAACTTCCCCAGTTGACCTGGAGGACGGTAAACAACAAGAAAGTGCATTTTGGCAGGGTCAGTGACTGTAACAGCATGAAATTCAAAGGAAGTGTATGAGCAATAGGGAGAAAGACAGGTAAATTTCCATGTTTTGGATAGAAGCAAACCTGCACCACCCCCTCGTCTGTTGGGGCGTGAGGTATGGGAGAAGTTGAAGTTGGAGGCCAGGGCAGCGGCTGTGGCAGTGTTCTCAGCATGGATCCAGGTGTCAGTCAGAGCCAGCACACTGAGGTTGGAGTGTTGGCAGTTCCAAAGTCTGACTGAGAATGAGAGGGAACCTGCAGAGGCTGCATTCAGAGAGCGTAGGTTGTCCAAGTTGCGTACGTTTCTGGGAGAATGCCACAGTCTGTGCCTGTGGCAAATAACAGGGATATACTGATGACACATGTTAGTGTTGTAAACAGGTAACAGCGAGAGGAATAAAGGGAGAAAAAAAGTATACTTAGCAACTTGTCGGTGTCCTTGCTCGGTGGACTCGCGCAGGTAGACTCGCAGGTCTTTACACGAGCTCGGTCTTCACACGACAAGGGCTAACGCTTCCGCTGATGCTTCTGCTTCAGCGTTTCTTAATTAATAAATACTGATGTGTTTCAGCTGAGCACGCCTCTTTAATTTGCAACACAAAGAGTAGTTGCGTGAACGAGCGACTCCCGACCGAAACCAAATCTGAATACCGGAATTTGCTTTAATCTAGCAATGGGTATACAGCTCGTAGCAACAAGGAAGTACAGTTACAGCTTCTATCTGACAATCGGTGCTAAAACTAGTTTCAACTAAAAAATCTAGAAAGAAACACTTACCAGTTACTGTTCGCCTGGGTCAATAATCCCACCTTGGTCAATAAATACTTCCCTACTTTATCTTCATGCTTGTACAATTTTTGTGTAACATATCTAAGTGTCCCTTCAGCTTGTTTTGTTAAAAGGAAGTCCAAAGTAGAGTGAAGTGCAAAGATCTCTTTAAGCTTCCATGAGGATGATTTTTTTTTACATTTTCTTTCTCTGATAATTTAAGCTTGGATTCCAAAATTTCTCTTTGTTCAGCCTGTCTATGCCTCTTGCTAGACATGAGACCCCTGGAAAAGGCTTTAGATGTTTCTCATAGCATTGACTGGTCTTCCACAGAGGCAGAATTGATAGAAAGAGAAAATTTCAATTCCTCAGTAAAATAAGATACAAACTTATGATCCACCAAAATTAAAGGATGAAACTGCTAGCATCCAGATCTAAATAGCTGGATTCAAAAGAGAGTTTTGGACAAAAACTGCAGCATGATTGGATATAGTGGTATTCCCTATAGAACAAGTGACTGTTGATTGTAATAAAATTGAGGTAAAGAAATAATCTGTCCATTTAACATTTATGATGATCTGGGGGGTATATTCCTTGTCCACTGCATGCTGGGCCCTCCAGACATCTACATAATCTAAATCCTCACAAAGAGCGCTAACAGTTTTAGCTTGGGATATTAAACATGGCTTACCTAATGCAAATCTAATAAACAAGCTCCTGACATTTGCCAATTTAGAAAATGCAGTAGCTAAAAACTCCAGGAGGCCAATAAACATTCATAAAAGCAACTTCTTCCCCATACAGTATCCCTTTCACGACTAAGTAATGCTTGTCTTCTTGTGTTCTTAATGACATCCAAATGTTTAAATGGCAAATTTTCTTAAGTATAATAGCCACTCCTCTGCTCCTTGGTTTAAAGGACGAAAAGAAATTGCCCAGACCCCTCTTGTTACAACTTTAAATGTTCTTGAAGATTTAGATGGGTCCCCCAACTTTTTGAGACAAGTCAAAACCTTTCTACACTTCAGAGCTCTACGCTAACAATTTTCCTTCTGATAAACTAAATTTAATATTTTCAGTTAATTTTTTTACAGGCTATATGCAAAGCAACAACAGCTGTTAACCTGTTCCACCTTGTTAACAAATGCAAAAACCCTCAATGTTCAGTCTTTGAAATCTGCTCCTCTTAAATATATTTAAAGCTACACAACTAGCCATTTTCCAAATTCTCTAAAGCGAATTCTCAAACCACTCTGCGTATATTATGTATATATCTGAAAAATCTCATATAGGATGTGATTGGGTGAGTTAATTTACCCGCCAGATGCAAAGTGCTTTAGTTTAATGGTGTTCGTTACTGATGCTCCGATCAGGATTTTTACAGCCAATACTTCTTGATTTCTTGTCATCTTGATTGACCGATACTGATCCAGATACCAATATTTATATTTGCTTAAGCTTTAATCAGGAGGTCTGTCATAAACCGTTAAATGTAAGCTCTCTGCTCATGTTCACTGTTAATTGAATTAAAATAATAACAATGACAAATACTGTCGGTTAATTGATAAATAAACAAGCACAAAATATTTCTTTTTTAAATATCTTAAACAATAAAGAGTCCTAATTAAAAGTAGACTAATATAAAAATGATTAATATTAGGAAAAAGAAGGCTAATAGCCTTCTAAGGAAATAGCCTACTAAGATATTCAAATTGATATTAAATGCAATCCATAGTAATTAAACATTATTTCGTTTCTCATTTTATTTATATTTTATGGCTTTATTATAATGTCTATTTTTTATATTAAATTCTTTAGTTATAACCAAGCACATTTTCTGTCTTTACATTTTATTAGTTTTTTGTTTGTTTCAGTTGTTTACATGGGTTCCCCCAGTACAGTGTTGCCATGTCTGCTGATAATATTGCGGTTTTGGGGGAATTAAATCAAAACAGGAAAACTGGAGTTATCTTTTTTTTAGTTATATCTGGCAACTGTGAGCTTAAATGAAGCAAATGCGCTGTCTATTAGAGTTGGTTCAGAGAGTGAAGGGAGAGTGGCAGCATACTGTATGTTTGCAGACTGAACAGTTGCTGTTCTTGATTATGATTGATGATGAATAATTTAATAAAGAATTTTGAATTACACCCACCTTATAGCATAAGTATTATTATTAATTTACTTGCACCCACATTCCATGTACCATGTTGCATTCAACCTTCACAATGCCAATATTTACCAGATACAGTATACATGCAACATCTGCAAATGGACACATCATTCAAGTGAAAAGTGAGCCGATAAACAAAAAATAAACAACTGTTATACAAATAACAGAAAGGTCTGAACTTTGAATACATATTGCCTAACATTGGCATTAGAGTCAGACACTTTCCCTCTCAGTATAACAAAAGCTCAAGTGAAAGGGTTCTTTGAGGCATCACCTCCATTCAAACCTGCTCATAAACTTGTATAAAACAGAGCAAACCTTAAAATTCAATTGCCAGTGTGTGCTCACGTCATAGTGCACATCCCAGTACGGCGACTGGACCCCCCCCCCCAAAATTCACCTTTAGTGAATCAATGTATTCCACCACAGCAATCGGGTTCTGGAATATCTTTGTAGAGCCACAGTAAGTGACTTTATTTATTTATTTATTTTTTTAAAGCAGGGCAGGGTAAATTTGTCTGTACTCAGCATCAATGGCCTTCAGGTATTTGTTCACTCCATCAAACAACTTATGCTTACAAAGGACAGCAGCTGAAAAGACCTGGAAGAACATCACAGTAGCACTCTGGAATTTTTTGTCCCCATCTCTCATACAGCATCTCTCATGCAGGTAGACTGGCTTCAGCATTAGCATTGCTGGTTTGTTTGCCAGTGTCATCCGGATTGTTAGAAAGTGGTGCATTCCTATGCTACATGTTGTCTGTCGGTCTCAGAAAGTAATCATTGAGATCAATACAGAACCAGACGTTGCAAGCTCTGTGAAAACTCATTTTCCAAAATAGTAATATCTATAAAACCCATAAAGGCTAGAGTATAGCAGGTAAAATCAAAGTGAAAAGCAGTGTTCAAAAGTATTTTAACTTTTTTAACTAAGAAGCTATCGTTTTAGTATGCCTATGCAGAATTGTATCTAACAAGGCATGAGATGACTGTGATGCCTGCTTGCTTTGTTGTCTAGATATCATGCTCAAATCTCAATTAAATCTTCAGTAATTAATTTTTTTTTTTTAAATCTCCTGTGAGCACATTATCTTTATCATTTGTAATTGGCCTTGCATAATAAGTGTTCTAAGATGATGGTTCTGATGTATTTATTATTGTTATTATTATTGCGAATTATATAGTTTCATTGTGTAAAGGGTCATTTAGTTTTGATCAACAGACAGGGGTTAGTCTTTTTATGTACTAAAAATCAGGTATGGCAATACAGACAATATTTGTGTGGTAGTATAGTAGTTTAGCCATGTCTAGCTGTTGCTACTTTTAGCACTTTTGTTACTTCAGATCTAATGCCTGCTTTTTGATGGATGTAAGATTGTCGTAAAAATAGAAGTATGAGAATGGGCATGTATCAGACAATATAGCACATCAGCACCCAGTTCTTCTTGCTTTCCCCCTCCCTTTTCCTCTCTGTCTATGAAGTATGACACCATATATCCTGTGCAGCATCAGCTTACCCTGAGCCCACGTCCTACAGGCGGATGTCAGTAGAAAGGCAGTGAGATAAGAGCCAGGAATGATGCCTCTGTGTTTCCTTGTCTCGCCAGATTGTCAGGAGAGATAGCAAGAGGCACTACCTTCTGTACCCACCCCTCACTGTATCTACCATACACAGGTGGCATTAGTCCACTGCAAAGTGCCACATTTTTGTCTGCTCAACATTCACACCCATATGAGATGCATGGCTTTGACTGGGTTTTTAAATGACGGACATTTGTTATTATTGAAATTGTATATGATTACTCTGGAGGTACGGAACAAATTCCACTGATGGCATAGGGGCAATGCTTAAAGCTTGTCATGACATGCAGCAGAACAGAAATCCTGTCCTTAGATTCATAGGACAGAAGAGATACAGCGCAGCTACAGTGCTGTGAATAAGTATCTGATTTGTTTTGTTTTTATGTATATCTCCTACTAACTAGATTTATTTAAAACTAAATACAACATAAAATAAAGGCAATCTGAGTAAACACAGTTTTTATTTTTTTATTAAAGGAAAAAAAGTTATTCAACACCTATCACCCATGTGTAAAATTAATTTCTCCCTTAAAACTGGTTGTGCCACCTTTAGCAGCAATAACTGAAACTTTCTTCTAGGACTAGGATTTACTCCTATGCTTTGGATCATTGTCTTGCTGCATAATCCAGTTACGCTTGAGTTTCAACTTATGGACTGAACACTGGATATTCTCCTTTAGGATTTCCATTTCTGGGAAGTTTCACTACTGTGCCGAGGTTTTCCAGTTGGTGATAATGGCTCTCAGTCTGGTTCTTTGGAGTCCCAGAGCCTTTGAAATAGCTTTGTAACCCTTCCCAGACTGATGTATTTCAATCACCTCCTTCCTCATCATTTATGGAATTTGTTTTAACTTTGGCATAGTGTCATAGTGACTGGGTAAGAACTTTTAACCAACTTCATGCAGTTGAAAAAGTTATATTTAAGTGTTGATTTGATTGAACAGGGTTTGCAGTAATCAGTCCTGGTTGCGTCCTAGTTCAGCTGAACCCCATTGTGAATTCAGTTTCATAGATTTGGGGAATCAGTAACTACGGGGGAAAATAAATATTCATAAAGGCCCAGTTGGTATTGGATAACTTTTTTGCTTCAAGAAATAACTATCATTTAAAAACTGTATTTTGTGTTTACTTAGGTTGCCTTTGTTTTATCTTTGATTTTGTTTTAATTTCTGAAACAATTCAGTACGAGATGTTTGTCTTCTGCAAAAATAGTAGGCAAATACTTTTTCACAGCACTGTACGTGTACTTCTAACAGATTTGACATACACTTCATCTTTCTTGCTGTGAGCTGGCTTGCTATGGTGAGATTATATTATTTCTTACCCAGGGGTGTCCCCCTTCAGTCTCCTCTTCAGGATGTGAAATGCATGCTCAATTGGGTTAAGGTCTGGTGATTGACTTGGCCAGTCAACCTTTCACTGATGAAGTCCTTTGTTGTGTTTGCAGTGTGTTTTGAGTCATTGTCTTGCTGCATCTGAAGTTCCTCTCAACTAGATTGGATGCATTTCTCTGTAAAGTGGCAGACAGAATGTTTCTGTAGACTTCTGAATTCATTCTTCAGCTACCATCATGAGTTACATCATCATTAAAGATTAGTGAGTCATGCAAGCCCAAGCCATGACACTACCTTCACCATGCTTGACCAATGAGCTTGTATGTTTTGGATCATGAGCAGAGCCATTCTTTTCTCCACACTTTGATTTTCCATCACTTTGATAAGGTTAATCTTGATTCCAGAAGTGTTGTGGTCTTATCTTTTGTTTTTCTTTGCCAATTCCAATCTGGTCTTCCAATTCTTACTGCTGATGAGTGGTTTGCATCTTGTGGTATGGCCCCTATATTCTGCTCTCAAAGCCTTTTTTGAACAGTGGATTTTCTTCACAGCTCTCACAGTGTTTCTGTCATCAACTGCTGCTGTTAATCTTGGCCGACGTGTTCGAAGTCTGGTAGTTAGTATACTAGTGGTTTCAGGATATGTCCAATGCTTAACAAATCTAAATGTAAATATCAGGAAATGGAAGCTGAAATTCTGATCCATCATTTCATATTCATCATTTGATCTCAAACCCAAATTTTTTCAGTGTATAGCAAAAACAAAAATAATTGGCTTTTCTGTTCCAGTACTTTCGGAGGAAACTATATGTGTCACCTATTTAATCTGTCCGAGCTGAGCAACCTGCACTGTGTATCAAGCTCTATGACATCCACATTGTGATGGTTGTGGAAGGTTATTGTCCTCAGCCCCCTTGCCTAACTGCGCTTACAAACCAGGAGAGGGTGATCAAAGAGCCATCGGATTAACTTGGGCCTGACACAGAAGGTGGAGCCCAGAATGGGGGTGGGGTGGCTGTGGGTTCAAAAGGAAAAAGGAATGCCTCTCATTACATTCCTTCCACACTTTTTTTCATGTCTGTCTGTTTGGGTTCTCTGCATTAGTGTGCGAGTATGTGAGAGTGTGAGCCAGCACCCCATATCTGCTCTTCAAGCTACAGTGAACCTGTAAGGAAACAACACACTGTGAGAGGAGAGTGATGTTACATTTTACATTTATATTACATTTATTCATTTAGCAGACGCTTTTATCCAAAGCGACTTACAAATGAGAAAATACAAGCAAAATGTTAAGAGTGTATGATGGCATGTATCGCTGGCAGAGAATGACTGAGAGAAACACAGATAGGGTGTTAGTAGTGGGATACAGTAAGAGATGGTGTCTGAGACAAAGGGGCAGGGAAGAGACTAAGTGGGAATTCCAGAGGGTGATTGTGGAGAGTTTCTCAGTAGGAGTCAGGAGTTAGGGATTTCTCATTAGGGGAAGGCTAGCCAAAATGAAGGACTGTATCAGAGGATGTGTCACGATGTGTATTGTGAGTGTTGTTGTGGATTAATAGTTGAGCCTTAAGTACTACAGTTTTCTTTACATTAAGAATTCAATATACAGTTTTTCCTCATAAATCTACACACCCCTTTCAGAATCTGCAAAATGTTGTTAATAAAAAGTGATAATTAAAATTGCATTTTGTTTATTTAATACTGCCCTGAATAAGCTATTTCACATACCAGATGTTTACATATAGTCCACAAGACACAATAATAACAAATGAAAAAGTTCAAAAGTTTACATATTCTTAATACTGTGTGTTGTTAACTGGATGATCAACGACTGCTTTGATGTTTTGTGATGGAGGTTCTGAAAGGGGTGTGTAAAATGATTATTATTATTATTAAATTATTATGAGCACAACTGTAGACTACAAGTCTATATTTTCTGTATACAAAATACAGAATTATGAATTACAGAATTATGCCATGTATTATGACACGTAAACAGGAGTTCTGTTGGTTTTTAAAAAGTGGTGTTTGCTTGAAATTGTATTTTATGAACTATAGGTCTGATACATTTTAAAGGTATGATTACACACACACACACACACAGAGGATAATATTGGGTCACTTTGGGCCAATGAGGTTTGAATTAAACTGCGGCAAGCATTATCCATCTGCTTTATCCAGGACCAGCACACACCGACAGTTTGGAGAAACTCAAACAAATGTAAACGTAGAAAAGCAAATATTGTGTCTGCTATGGAGCACAATGCTTTGTGTGACTAATTTGAAGAGTGTGTGTAGGTAGTATATCACAGTTGCAAATTAAGTCTTTAATTACAATATAATTGGGGAAAAAACTGAAGATACATTGGCCAACAATATTTTTTTTTCCATTTTCTGTGCAGGTGTGCATGTGGGGTGTGTGTGTGTGTGACCACTGGTTAGCATCCTGAGGTGAAGCAACATCATGGAAGACAGAGGCCTAAGAGGCCTGACGTTTCTGTCCATTTTACTGTGCATTTGCCAAACCCTTCTTCTCAACTGCCCTTGTGAGTGTACACACACACACACACACACACACACACACAAAATTCGTTTTGCACAGCAGGGACTCAATATTTAGTTTTCTCCTGAATATCCACATCTGGAAATGTGGTTGTTCATATTTCCCGCTTCATATGTCAGTCCATGCATGCATCATAGCATTCAACTCCAATATCAAGCTTTGCTTCTTGATGAGCCATGGTGAAATTGTTGATATATGAAATTGCTAATATTGTGTTCTTCTCTCTGCTTTTTTTCTGTCTCTTTTTCTTTCCCTCTCTTCTCTGTAGTTGCATTATCTCTCTTATTCCACACACAACCTGCCTCTGTAGTTCAGAAGCAGGGTAGCGCTGTTCACCTGCACTGTTTGGTGCATCCTGCCTCAGCCACAGTCACTTGGTTGTTCCAGGGTCATGCCCTAGACCCAGGGTCGATACCAGGGGTGGAGGTTCAGCCTGACAAAATCTCCCTACTCTCTCTCCAGCCCCAAAACACTGGCACTTACCAGTGTGTGGCACACTCAGACACAGGCTCCATCACCAGCCAGTGGGCACAGGTAACCATCGCAGGTATGCACGCAAGCCACTCCCACTCTGACACATTCAAAGGGGTGGAAAAATACTGAGAAATTATACTTAAGTGAAAATATGGTTTAGGCTTGGGACGAGAGTATCTGGAATCACTGATAGATGCCAATTGTCATGATGACCATCAAGTTGGATAATTTAAATGTCTGTTGGAAAACTTGATGTCTGCATCTTTGAGATAAATTGTGGTGTATCTCGTAACATGTATTTCATTTAAGCCTTTTTTTTATAGCACTATACAAACTTTAATAGCTTATGCTGTCTATTTCAGAGCAGAACAAAAAATATCTTTCTCTGATGCAGCTTAGTTTCCCTTGTCCATGTTTGCCAGACAGATAAAGCTGTTCTTTTTAAATGTGATGTTTATCAGGGGTATTCTCTATACAAAAATTCAATAATTATCTCCTCTGCTCTTACCAACAGAGTATGTGCATGTGTAGTTTACATAATTTTATAAAAATTTTATTATGGGCTTAGATACTGTTAATGACTCATTATGGTATTAGCTAGTCCTGATTTCAGTTTGCAGGTTTTTTTTTTTTAATCTTAACTGCACTGTAGAACTGTAACCGCAATTAAAACTGTAACTGTGATCCAAATGTCTCTGTCATGAAAGCTTTCAACCATTGGATATCTGAAACCGAGATATTTACAATTATATGCAGATGTTACTTTTCAAGGTAGCATGGTTGTAGGGATGTCACGATACCAAAAATCTAGTAGTCAATACCGATACCGCCAAAAGTACACGATACTTGATACCAAAGTCGATACCACGGTGTGGTATAAACATTTAATTTTAAAAATAAAATTAAAAACTCTCCTGGAGGACATCCTCCTCTGGCTGATACTGGCAAAAAGAGAGTGGGTTGGATATTTTAGTTATCAAACACTGTCTGACAATGACTAATAAAACAGGGGAGGCTACAAGTGCTAAGGTGCACTAGTAAACATTAGTGCGCACACACACACACGTTATACTCTGAATGCAAGCATTAGTTTAAATTCACTGATATGGTGGCAGGCCAAAAAGATTTATTAAAACCATTAACATTTCAATAATTATTTGTGACATTAGGCTACATTTTGCTGACAGGACACACGCTGAATGGTGGCCCATTAGGAGGTAGTTTATAACATTGCAATGCGTTAGCATCGTTAACAAATAACTGGCTATCACAAACATTACATGGAGCATAACGTTAGCTGGTTTCACAGCCACAATGCCAGCTGCCTCAAACAAACCTAATATAGGGCCCATCTTTCAGGCGCTTCGACCAAATTCGTGTTTCCTTGCTTTGTTTGAAATGAACAATAGCATCAGTTGCATACTGGGTTCAGAGTATCAATTATATGTTTGCTGTCATCCACCTCGAATGCGAAGTATTTCCATATTTAACTCTTGCCACGTTTCCTCTCAACAAGTCGGGGCGGAGCTAAACTAAACGTCGCAATCATCTGTAGTTTTTCCCCTGTGCTTGTAGGCGTTCTTCTTCTTCTTTACCTCTTGTGGCCCGACTAAAACACTTGCGCGTATATGCTGCCCCATCAGTTCCGGAAGAATCGTAACTTCGTCTACAACGGTACCCACGCTGCTGCAGAAAAACAAGTACCGTCACATTTTAAGAGTGTTGGTCCCGACTTGGTACCGAAGTATCAGTTCTTGTGACATTCCTACATGGTTGTGCATTACAAAATACCCAATAGAACATGCTCTGTGTTTCTGGCTCTGAGACCTACAAGACCTCTGAAGGTGTCTTGTAGTACCCAGCATCAAGACGTTAGCTGCAGGTCCTGTAAGTTGCGAGGTGTAGCAGACTTATTGTTCCAGCTGCTCCATTGGATTGAGATCTGGGAGATTTGTAAATCAGGGCAAGACCTTGAAAACTTTCATGTTTCTCAAATCAATACTGAGTAGTGTGGAATGTTATTATCAGAACATTGCCCAGATCATCACACTCTCTGCACCAGCTTGTGTTCATCTCACAGGGCATCCTTAACTGGTAATGTAAAGGAAAACAGGATTCATCAGACAAGGTGACTTTCTTCCATTGCTCCAAGGACCAGTACCAATACTCACGTGCCCCTTCATGGTGGACAGGGGTTAACATGGGTTAACATGGGCACTCTGACTGCTCCGTGGCTACATAGCCTCATATGCAGCAGGGCTATGTGTTGTGACAAATTTCTCCTGTGAGCATCATTAAAATTGTCTGTGACTTGTGCCTCAGTAAGCCTTCTGTTGGTTTGGACCAGACAGGACAGCCCTCATTGCCCTTGCACATCCATGAGCCTTGGTTGCACAACACCCTGTTGCCGGTTTGTGGTTTGTCCCTTCACGGATCATTGTATTCATCCCTGCTGCTGCAAACACCACACAAGCCTTTTTTGTTACAGACATGCTCAGAACCAGTCATCTGGCCGTTAAATTTTGGCTCTTCTCAAAGTCACTCCTGCCCTGCTCCTTCACTCCTGCCCATTTTTCCATGCATCCAACACACTGACTTCTAAAACCCACTGTTCACTTACTATCTAATATATCAGAAGTCTTTATGGCAGAGTAGCTGGAAGCTTTGCTTCAATGAACTCAGCGAAGGGGTTTCTGAACCACAGAAACTAAGCTGCCTGCTCCTCAGTTAGAGCAGGGAAATAACTATCAAATTTCTCCAGGACGTTTTGATAGATGCAATGTTATTTGATGTTGAGTGATTTTAAAATTCAAGTTGGTTTTCCACATTTGTAGTTTTATTTCAAAAGCCTCTGCTCGTTCATGCTACATCAGAGTGTTTGTGGCACCTTGCATTGCTCTGTTCAGCTTGTTCATTTCAACGAATATGTCTGCAAGGTAGCAGAGTTGAGCAAGCATTTTTCATTGTCAAAAAACTCTGCAAGGTCTGGTCTCTTATCCTCCAGAAAGTTGTGCAACTCCTCCCTCAGGCTGAACAGACGCATCGGCACCCACCCTCTGGACAGCCACCTCATGTTGGTATGCATCAGCAGGGTATGGTAATCATCGTCTACCTCTTCGCAGAGAGCAGTGAATAACCGGGAGTTGGTGGCGCTGGCTTTTTCCCGATTTTTACGACCACGTCTAAAACTCCATGAAGACTGGATTCCATTTCTTTTTTTTAGCAAGCGCCTCTCTGTGCAGAAAGCAGTGTGTTGACATGGCATGGGGAGCAACATCTTTGATACCCTGAACTACCCCAGACTGCCTGCCAGTCATCATGGCATCTCCATCAGTACAGACCCCAATACAGTTGCTCCAGTTTATCTCATTTGATCTCATGAAATTATCCAACGTTTCAAAAAATAGCGTGTGCCATCATGGTACACAGCTCTTTACAAAACAAAAAATCTTCTTTTATCTGATTTCCCTATTCATAACGAACGTATGCGAGGTGCCATTTTTGATGTTGGAAGACTCGTATATTTGAAAGGCGAAGTCATTACCGTGAAGTTGGACAGAAAGCTGACCCTTCACTTCTTCTTCTAACATTGTTGTGATGCGACGTTTGACGGTATTGTTTGATAATGGTACTTTAACCAATTGTTTTGACTTATCCTCTACAAATATTTCCTTGCCAATCTCTGTTGCAGATGGCAAAGTCAAAGTTTCTGCAATTGTATGCCCTTTCTTTGCTTTGGTGATTTTTTTCAGCAACTGCATACAATATTCTTGTCAGTAGCTGTGACATCCCTCATCTCATTTTGGCCTCATGCGTTCATTAGCAAGGACTATGGTGCAGATAATGCACTGTGTACCTTGTAGCACCTCACTCTGATAAGCGCAGCCTGCCTGGAGCTGGGCAACTTCCACTGGATCCATTTCACCTGGTTGCATACAGTGCTGTGAAAAAGTATTTGCCCCATCCTGATTTCTTCTGTTTTTGTGTATATCTCATAATAAATTGTTTCACAGATTGAAATAAAGGCAACATGAGTAAACACAAAATACAGTTTTTGAATGATAATGTTATTCGTTGACGCAAAAATGTTATTCAGTACCATCCAGGTCTGTGTTAAAATGTAGAAGGAAGGATTACAAAGGGAACCTGGGAAGGGTTACAAAGCTGTTTGAATGGCTCTGAGACTCCGGAGGACCACAGTGAGAGCCATTATATCCAAATGGAAAAACTCAGCACAGTAGTGAACCTTCCCAGAAGTGTCTGACCTTCCAAAATTCCTCCAAGAGCAAAGCAAGCAACTACTCATACAGAAAGTCATAAAAGAGCCAAGGACAACATCAAAGGACCTTCAGGCCTCTCTTGCATCAGCAAAGGTTGAACATGAACATCACTGTTCATGACTCCATTATCAGAAAGACACTGGGCAAAAATGGCATCCACGGAAGAGTGGTGAGGCAAACGTCACTGCTAACCCAGAAGAACATTAACGCCCGAATTATCGTCCGAATTGTGCCAAAACACACCTTAATGATACTTTTGGGAGAATGTTCTGTGGACTGGAGTTGAAAGTGGAACTGTTTAGAAGACAGGGCCCGTAACATTTGCCGTAAACCAAACACAGAATTCCACAAAAAGAACATCGTACCTACAGTCTAGCATGGTTTTGGAAGTGTGATGGTGTGAGGATAGTTTGCTGCTTCAGGGCCTGGGCAACTTGCAGTAATTGCGGGAAACATGAATTCTGCTCAACCAGAAAATCCTAAAGGGGAATGTCCGGTCTTCAGTCCATAAGGTGAAACTCGAGCACAACTGGATTGTGCAACAAGACAATGATCCAAAGCAAAGGAGTAAGTACTAGTCCTAGAAGTAAGTGAAAGACTGATCTCCAGTTATAGGAAGCGTTTGGTTGTAGTTATTGCTGCTAATAGTGCCACAAACAGATTTTAAATTTAAGGGAGCAATTAGTTTTTTACATTGATGAAAGGTGTTCAGATAACTTTTTGCTCCAATAAAAATAAATAAATAAATAAATAAATAAAAACTGTGTTGTGTTTAGTCAGGTTGCCTTTGTTTTATGTTGTATTTCTTTTGAACCTCTAAAAGTATTTTAGTATGAAATATACACAAAAATAGAAGAAATCAGTATGGGGCAAATACTATTTCACAGCACTGTAAGTGTGCATATCCCTTAACTAATACTTTGTTAAAGCAATTTTTTCCATTTAATACAGCACTCTGTCTTTTTAAGTAAGAGTCTACAAACTTGGCACATCTTAATTTTGTCATTTTATTCCACTCTTCCTTGCAAAAATGTTCCATATCTATTAAATTGGTAGGGGGTCACGTGTGCATAGCCCTCATGTCACTACACAGGTTTTCAATAAGATTTAGATCTAGGCTCTGATTGGTCCATTCCAAAATGTTGATCATCTTCTTCTGAAGGCTCAGTGGATTTAGGTTAACTTGGATTTGTGCTTTGGGGCATTATCATGCTGAAAGGTGATATTTTTCTTCATCTTCAACTATTTAACCAAGGCCTGAAGGTTTTGTGCCAAAATAGATTGGTATTTGGATATATCTATGATTTCCTCTATACACAGTCCCAGCTGATGAGAAGTAGCCCCATAAAGCTTCACTGTGGGTATGGGGTTCTATGGTTGATAAACTGTCTTGGTTTTGTGACAAAGATATCTTTGAGAATTATGGACAAAAAATTCTATCTTGGTCTCATCAAACCAGAACACATTTTGCCATATGATTTTGGGTGATTTAGGCAGGATTGAATTTTTCTCATGAGAAAGGGCTTCCATCTGGCCACCCTATTCTATAGACCACACATGTGAAGAATATGAGATTGTTGTCACAGGCAGGGCGTGACCAGTATTTGTCAGATATTCCCGTAAATCCTTTAATGTTGCCGTAGGTCTCTTGGCATCCTCCCTGATAAGTTTTATTATTGTCTTTTTGTCAATTTTGGATGGATGTCTTGTTCTAGGTAACGTCACTGTGATGCCCCTATTTTCTCCACTTTATGATTGCCTTCACAAGTGTTCCATGATACACCTTATATTTTGGAATTTCTTTTGTACCACTCTTCTGATTGATACCTTTCAACAATGAGATACCATACATGTTTTGTAAGCTCTTTGTGGGCCATGGCTTCAGCAGTTGGGTGAAATCAATAATATGTCAGAATCACTTCATTGATGCCAGGTGTATAATTTAATTTAATTTAATTTCCTGTTGGCAGCAGGTGGCGATATGACTATAACTGAACATTGGCATGTAGATGACTTCAAGCCAGGATTCGTATCAAACGTGAAGTTTTCGGGAGATTAGGCATTGAATGCTTGAGTTATAACAACTTTCTCTTTAATAGCAGTAATAGCATGCTTTAGCACTTAGCTAAGTGTTGAATAGCAGGAGGGATGGGGGACAAAGATAAGGTCTCCTTGCTAGATGCCCTGTTGAACCTTCCGGCCTGTTTGACAGCGCGGTTAATGCCATCACCAACAGGTTTCGTGAAACAAAACAGCAAATGGTGGTGGGGCGGCCACTGTCACGGCCTGCTACTAAGCCTGATCTGAGGATGATCATAAAGGCCAAGCAGACAAAGAAGGAGCGGTCCTGATGGGCCATGGAGAAATGTATCAAAGGATGTGAGGTTGTTAGGGCAAATAGCCCCCAGTGCTACTGTAGGGCCTCCTCTAGCCAAGGCCGTCCCAAGTTTTCAGTTTTCTCTGGTCAGCGAGGTGTCATGGGGCAACAAAAATCTGTTGCTTTCCCTCCAACAGAATGTGGAAAAGTTAACATCGCTAAAATACCATCTGGCAGTGTGGAAACTACTGCCAAATGTGGCTCCATGGGTTCCGTCTACCATAGAAAAGGGTTTCCGGGTCCAGTTCAAAGCTCACAGTGGTCAGCATAGAGCAGAGCCTGACATTAGCGCAGGAAGTAAGATCCCCCTTGGACCAAGGGGCCATAGAACATGTACCCCGTTCCCTGAGGGAGGGAGGTTTTTACAGCCGTTATTTCCTGGTCCGCAAAAAAGATGGGAGTATGTGGCCAATTTTAGATCTGCATCATCTGAACCATACTCTTCGGACATACAGGTTCAAGATGCTGACGCTCAAACTTATTTTTCCACAGATTTAGTTTGAGGACTGGTTTCTGATAGAAGTAAGTGAAAGACTGATCTCCAGTTATCGGAAGCATTTGGTTACAGTTATTGCTGCTAATGGTGTCACAAACAGATTGTAAGTTTAAGGGAGCACTGGTTTGTGACGATAGTCACAGGAAGTCCCTGAGGTTCGTGTTTGGAGGCAACACATACCAACATTGGGTTTTTCCTTTCAGGCTAGTTTTGTCCACCTGCAACTTCACAAAGTGCATGGATGCTGTTCTGGCTCCCTTGCGACTCCAGGGGATTTGTGCACTAAACTACCTGGACGACTGGTTAATTCTAGCACGATCCCTGGAACTGACACTTCAAAATCGGATGTGGTTCTTGCCCATGAGGAGCTTGGGGCTCAGGTTGAACCTCAAGAAAAGTATGCTTTCTCCAGTGCCTGTTGCACTTGAGACTGTTTCAGTGGTGGCTGAAAAGTCGGGGGTTTCATCCAAGGATGAAACCTCTGAGAGTAATCAGTGACACGTGGCGATGCCTATGTGTTCTGAGAATTTGGAGGTGTCCCCGGTTTCTAGCCTTGGGTAATGCTCTAGGGGCGTCTACTTATTGCAAGACAGTAATGACAGATGCCTCCCTCACGGGATGGGGAGCGGTCAGGGAGGATTATGTTCACGCCCCCGCTCAGGTAGGCACTACTAATTCTTCACTGGGCAGAGGGACGGTTCTTGTCAGTGAGTTCAGTGTACATTCCGGGCAGCCGGAATGTGGGGGGCAGACATCCTGTCAAGGCAGAGGCTGGGGCCCAGAGGTTGGAGGTAGGGCTGCACAATTAATTTAATATTGATTTTGATTCCGATTTTAACTGCCCACGATTACATGAACATGATCGACTGCAATATTGACATTTAAAGTTCCTCCTCCACTCATAGAAAACTCCGCTGCACATCAAATCAAGTGCTTCCTAAACTTACAGCCAGTCACCATAGAG
This sequence comes from Ictalurus punctatus, assembly GCF_001660625.3. Lineage (NCBI taxonomy): Eukaryota > Metazoa > Chordata > Actinopteri > Siluriformes > Ictaluridae > Ictalurus > Ictalurus punctatus. The sequence continues at coordinate 20,780,585 of NC_071284.1, forward strand.
TGACACAGGGATGATGTCATTTTGTATGCCAAAACCCAGAAGCGAGTTAGCATTTTAGTCCTTCCTGTTCCATCGTGAAAACCTGAAATAAGGTCTGTGGTGAACACAAGCTCAAAATATTTTCACGTTTCATTCTGCGACATAAAGTACACCAGTGATACCACTGACTTTTTAATTTTTTTTTACATGTATTGAAAAAGGCGATTGCTAACAAGTTGCTAAATGGGACTACAGACGTTGTCTGGGACATTAAACGTCATCACGCCGAACAGGGGAAAAAAACTTTGCAGATAAATCCGTTCAGGTATGCTGTGCACAATTCCCAAAATAATTTGGATGAAGATTCATCTACAGAGTAAATTCATATTATGGAAAATGTTTTTAAATATTTTGGAAAAGATCTCGGAAGCTTGGTGATGGTGACGTAGTAGTTGAGCGCCCGTGGTGTTGTTTCGTTTATAGCATACTTTTAGCTGTTTATTTCTGGCGGTTGTATTTAGGCTTCAAACTTTGAAAAAGTTGTTAATTTGTGAAAATTATCTTGATGGGGAAAATGTGTTAGTATTGTAAACTTTTGTTGATCACAGACCTTATGTTTTGCAATAATCCAAAAGCCTATGGGAAAATCCTATTTGTGTATTTGTCGAGATAACCAGTGGGATGCTAACTTCGGGTTCCAGTACAAAATAACGTCACCACTCTATTGGGTGATTTGGCTACGTCTCTCCTCCTGTTATTGTCTTTTCTGCATAGGCCTGAATTGTTTTCATTTGGTTGATGGCATATTTATTTTTACTTGTCCTATATTTTGGGTACAATTTTATTTAGATTTTGCTTATACGAGATGATGCACTTTATTGACCAGTGTAATTTGATGCAAAGTTTTGTTCATTTGAATGTAGCACAACATGGAGGTGAAAGCAGTGGTCTGTTTATTTAAATGTGAAAGTGCAATAAAAATATGTTGTCCGTAAAATCAATAAATAATCATGATAAATAATTATGATCTCAATATTGATCAAAATAATCGTGATTGTCATTTTGGCCATAATCGTGCAGCCCTAGCTGGAGGCTCCATCCTCAAGTGGTGGAGTCCATATGGTGGAGGTGAGGCCAAGAGGAAGTGGATGTGTTCACCTCCAAGGAGACAACACACTGCCCGCTGTGGTTCACCCTCACTCCTCCCACACCATTAGGGCTGGACGTCGTGGTGCACATGTGGCCGAGGTCACATCTGTATGCTTTTCCCCCGATCGCTCTTGCTCCTGCAAGTTCTAGTGAGAGTTCGCCAAGACTGTCTACATCTGCTGCTAGTAGCTCCTTATTGGCCAGCTTGAATATGGTTCTCAGAGATAATATCCCTGCTAGACAGCACTCCTTGGGAGATTCCCATCTGCAGGGATCTACTGTCTCAAGCCGGAGGGCTGATTTATCACCCTCAGCCGGAACTATGGAAACTGTGGGTCTGGCCCCTGAGGGGCAACAGCTCATAGATTTTGGTCTCACAACTGAGATTGTAGAGACCACTTTGAATGCTAGAGCACCATCCACAAAGAAATTGTATGCGCTCAAGTGGCAACTTGTTGTCTCGTGGTGTGAGGAACATCAGCTAGACCCAGTGAACTGTGCAATAGCTACAGTCCTGGAGTTCTTACAAGGACGTTTCTCAGCAGGATTGGCTCCTTCTACAATCAGGGTCTACGTTGCCGCCATTTTGGCCAGCCATGCACCGATTGATGGAGCTTCTTTGTGGCAACATCCTCTAACTTCGAGGTTACCTTCCTGGAACGATTCTGTGGTCCTGGAAGGAATGTCAGATGCCCCATTTGAGCCCTTAGAGTCAGCCTCTGAGAAGCTTCTGACTCTAAATGTAGCTCTTCTACTGGCCCTGACATCTGTCAAGCAAGTAGGAGATCTACAAGCTCTCTCTGTTGCCCCTTCCTGCCTTGACTTTACTCCTGGATTAGCCAAGGCCTTCCTGTATCCTAGGCTGGATTATATTCCTGAAGTGCCTACATGTGCTTCCCAGCCAGTAGTATTGCAGGCTTTTTGCCCTCCTCTGTTCCTCACACCAGAACAAGAGAAATTGCACCTACTGTGTCCAGTAAGGGCTCTCTGTACTTGCATCCACCACTCTGGCCAGTGGCGTAAGTCTGAGCTGCTGCTGGTCTGCTTTGGAGATTACAGTAGAGCGGATGCTGTGCCAAAGCACTAATTGGATAGTAGAAGCAATCTCTATCGCTTATGAAGTACAAGGTGTCGCTATGCCTCTGGGCATAAGGGCTCATTCCACTAGGTGGGTCGCCTCCTCGAAGGCTTTGTCCAATGGCGTATCCTTACAGGATGTGTGAGCTGTGGCGGTGTGGTCTACGCCACATACATTCATTCTATATTACAGGTGTGTCTTGCGGATGTCTTGCAATGACCCTCGGGCTCGGATCTTTTTGAACAAGCTGTACCCTCAGTATGAGGGAGTGGGTATTCTCGTTCCCTCAGTGTGGAGCTCACGCAATGTGGAGTTCCCTTTGAAAGGGATCGTCTGGGTTATGAATGTAACCCTGTTCCCTGAGAAGGGAACGAGACGTTGCATAGCTTTGTCATATTGGGGCATGCCTGTGAATTTCGTCTTCGTTTCAGATAATAGCAGCTGATGGCACTGTTCGCAGGCGCTGTTTTTATATCGCGTCATGCAAATAATTGCCACGTCACCTGATTACGGTAGGCCTATAAATAGGCATGATGTTACACAACTTCAGATGCCGGTCATGTGTGAGGGCCCTTCCCACAGCGTGGAGCTCACGCAATGTCTCCTTCCCTTCTCAGGGAACAGAGTAACCCAAACGTTTTCACTACATGGCATGGGTGTGGAGGTCTCACAAATTTCGATGTGTCGCCATAAAAAAGGGAGTTGTTATAACTCAAACATACAATGTCCAATCTGCTCCAAACTTCACATGTTTGATAAAAGTCCTTTCCTGAATACATCTACTTGCTAATAGTCGATTATAGTCATAGCACCACCTGCTGCCAACAATAACTGACATGTTTTGCACTAACTCAGACATACAATGTTCAATCTGCACCAAACTTCACATATTTGATACGAATACTACCCTGAGGACATTTTCGTTCCAATATTCAGTTATAGTCATAGTGACACTTACTGGAAACATGAAAATCTGTCAAAAACGATTATATAAACTCTTTAAAAAATGGAATGGTTTTTCTCAGGCAGGGCAGCCCCACCATGCACCCGGGTGCGTGGGCCCGTTTGTTGCCGCTTGCAGCTTTAATTATCGATTGTATTGAAAATGAAACCGGAGGACTTCAGTATTTGTATTGGACGATTGTTTTGTAGACTGCAATGGATTATAAAATAATAAAGAACAGGTAAAATTATTCATCCCTACAGCACTTGCCTTTGGCTGGCCAGACTGATTGGTCATGCAGATAATTATGTATTATTATTCAGTAGAGAGGATATGTTCCCAGTTTCCCACACTCCAGTGTAAATATTTAACTGATGGGCTTTTGTGGTGGGTCCTAGGTTAATAGGTTGAATGTTTTATTTTGTAATTTTACATTGGCCTGTTTCACTTTACATTTAGATATTAAGGAGTTTGGACAGACCCATCGGCGGTCTTTAGTAGAAAAAGAAGGGAACACTGCTGTTATTGAGTGCCGGCTACCTCGGAGTAATCCCCCGGCTTTGCCACGTTACAGAATACGGGGGAAATGGCTAGAGGTGTCTACAGGTATACCACAGTATCCCAGATCAAGAATATAACTCACATGTTTTCAGTCACACTTCAATATGTTTTCTTAACCTGTGTTTATTTTTCAGATGAATATTTAATCCTCCCCTCTGGGAACCTTCAGATAGTCTCTGTTTCTCCAGAGCATCAGGGCATGTATAAATGTGGAGCTTATAATCCTGTTACCAGAGAGGTCAAGGTCGAGCCCTATGGCACTAAGCTCTTGGTGAAAAGTAAGCTGGGAAAAAATGCACTACTGCAAAGGCACTTTGTAGAAAACACGAATACGGTTGTTTTGATGTGTTTGGATTGCATTTAGCTCACCCCTCTCCCCGTTCACAGATTCAGATGGTCCTTCCCTTGTGGGGATAGTATATCCAGTCAAGTCTGTCAACCTTTCAGTGGAACAGGCCATGTCCTTGGTTCTGGAATGTGTAGTATCAGGAAATCCCTCTCCTGTTGTTAAATGGTTGAAGGATGGCCAAGAGCTGCCACTTGCTCCCAGACTGAGACTTCTGCACAGTAATCTGGTGCTGAGAGATGTTCAGATAAGTGACAGAGGAAATTACACATGCTTTGTTCAAGTAGAGGAAGGTGTTGTGGCCAGTGCCAACTATACTGTGGATGTGCTTGGTGAGTTCAGTCATGTGGAGTATTAAACTAAACTTATATTTCATATTTGATTCAATTACATGGTCAAAATACAGGTTAATATGCATAAATATTAATACAGCTAGACATTTGCCATGTTTTCACTGTGATGGAAGCAAAATACATTAATATCATTGTTTTCTTTTTCTCCCACAGGGCCTCCTATTATAATAAAAGGTCTGAGTGACCAGATGGTGAAATCTGGCTCATTTGTGCAATTCAGTTGTGCCACCTCAGGAAATCCTGTTCCTAACATCACCTGGTTCTTCAACTCTTCCCCAGTTTTATCCTCACCACGACTCCAGATATCAAACTCCACCCTGCGTATTTTCTCGGTCACTGTTCAGGACCAGGGCATGTACCAGTGTGTGCTAGACAATAGGATTGGCTCTGCACAGTCAGCTGCCAGACTTAGCATTCTGTTGGGTAAGAATGTTTTATTTTTCATCAGCATAACAAAAGTTTCCTATCGTTACATTTTGTCAAGACTCATTTTATAGAATCATCAATCTAAAGTTCATTACACAGCATTCTCAAATTTACATTTGAGTATGTATAGTGGTGTCAGTGAGGGATATATGAGACTAGTATTTGAGGAGTGAGTACAACAGGCTCTGTTGAAGCGTTGGAAGGCGGATTATGGGACGTAGACAAGCTTTTTGGCTGCATCAGTGCTGGGGGAGGGTTGCAGGAGCAGAGAGGTCTTTGGCGGGCAGCACCAGAGCCATGAGAGTGAGCTTTGTGTGTACTGTCATGGATAAGCTCTTGAACAGCGGAATGTAAGGAGTAACTGCACAAGGTTATGATGAGGAGCAGACCACCCGGCTGTCAAACTTACACACAACTGGCCTTCTACTTATTAACACATACCTCTGCACACACAAACACACACGCAAAGCCTCCCCCATACTGCTTCAACTCTGTTTATCAGCATTGCCCTGCATTTCTGAACGTGATTGATAAAGGCAGAGATATACGAGGTTTCTGTTAGAAAAAAAACAGCTGAGGTCATTTCCAAATGCTGTTTTTTCCTGGCTTGCATGACAGAGAGAATATGGTTTTGATAAAATGCAGGTCAGCTTAAAATCATGATTGTTTATGTAAAGTTGTTCATCTCAGTTACTGGAAGAGTATATTATGGAAAAAAATTGAAGGGTCAGTTGTCTGGTAGATCTGTCCCAAAAATTGCTCCTAATTAATCATCTAGCTCATATGTTCTGCTATTTAAAAAAAAAAACTGCTCAGTTTTTCAATAAACCTGAAACAATACCAAAAATAGTTTCAGAGCATGTCAAAAATTTTGTAGTTTAAAATAACATTGAGTTGTATGTCTTTAAAAATATATATACAGACAATAACCTGCACCACTGAGACATTGCTAAGTAGTGAACAGAACGTTCATTCATTCATCCATCTTTAGTAACCACTTTATCCAGGTCAAGGTTGTGGTGGATGAAAAGATCTTGGGAACACTGGACGTGAGGGAGAAATACAGATACCAGTTTATCAGGACCCATGTACTCATTCACACACTCACTCACACCCTAGCCAGTACATCTACCTGTGTGTGTTTTGGGAGGTGAGAGGAAACCATAGAACCTGGAGGAAACACATGTGGACATCATGTGGAAGTTTGTACAGATAGTAAACGGAGGTGAGGATTGAACTGGGGACCCTGAAGCTGTGAGGCGGCAACACCACCAACTGTGCCATCATGTTGCCCCTAAGCATTCATGGTACAAAGTGGTTTCTCTCTCCACTCCCTCACTTTCTCACTCTCCCTTTTTCTTTCTCTTTCAGATAGTCATGGTGGTCTCCTAGTTGTAATGTTTACAGAACACCCAACATCCCCCCATTAATTGACAAAAAGAAGACCTGAGTCAGAGTGAAGGAGAGAGACAAGTACATGCAAAATTTATAATAATGTATTCATATTTGGTTACATCCCTAGTAAACAAAGTAGATGAGGTGAAGATTTGTCCCTGAAACTTTCAATTCTTGTGTCTCTGCTACACTCGTGTTCTGGGTCATTTTCACCACCCAGAAAATGTCAGGTGGCATTAATGAAAATTATATTTTATTTATACTTATTTACCATTACAGAAATTAACATTTACCATGTTCTTATTATGGCCACATTTATAAAAAAAAAATTTTTAAATCATTAAAATACAGGAAAACTATATAAAAACTGAAAAGATGCTAAAAAGTTTATAGTTCTTACCTAATAGAATGCATAGAATTTATCTTTTTAAATACAAATTTATTCAAATGTTTAACACAAATGTTTTTTTCTGGTTGGACCATCTGACTTAATAGTTGTGCTACCTGATTTTTCTGGCTCTTGTCATTTTAAACAGACATCATTATAGTAATAACACATTTTTTATTTATTTATTTTTAGGTCTTACCACTTGATGTGGTAAACTGAACTTTTTTGAGATCTTTCTGATGCAATACCTGGCCCACTATTTCTTAAAGACATGCCAACATAAAAGTCTTTTTGCCCCATCACATCTGAAGAAATCACAATTTATGTGCAAAAGTTTTTCAATGAATTGAATACTTTTAAAATTGTCATATTTTTCAATATAGTTAGTTGCTCTCACCCACTTGATGTTTTTAGAGTTGAGGAGGCAAAAATGTCAGAAATTATTTTTATTTTGAACTGAGAATGTATTCACATACATAAATGGGATATTGTAGATTAATGTGATATGTCATGTATTGATTAAAATTTTATATAGGGAAAATATTGGACCCATTTGTTTGGACTAGAATTCTGCAGGTCGAAGAAAAAAAAAAACGAGGTTTTCATTTTTACTGTGGATCTTTAAAGGACAGCATGCCAAAGCTCATGTCGAGGGTTTCCATATTTCAACTAAATTCTCAGTGTTTGTCCTATTGTCATGAGATTGCAAGTTTGAATCCAGACATTGCCACAGCCATCCATGTTCGGGAGCCAAGAGAGTGCAAAATTGACAGGAAAGGAGGAATGACATTACTTTTTCCCCCATCAGTCAGAGCGACACTAGCCAATCCTTCATGTCTGTAAGCTCATGTACACAGAACAGGGCAGATTGATCTTTCTTCCAAGTGTGTTACCCTTTCATCATTCTTGAATGATTGTTCTAAATTGTTATTAAAAGAAACCCTCCTCAGAAGCTCATCCATCCATCCATTTTCTATACGGCTTATCGTACTGGGACACGGGGAACCTGGAGCCTATCCCAGGGAGCATGGGGTACAAGGCAGGGTACACCCTGGACAGGGTGCCAATCCATCACAGGGCACAATCACATACACCCATTCATACACTACAGACACTTTGGACATGCCAATTAGCCTACCATGCATGTCTTTGGACTGGGGAAGGAAACCGGAGTACCCGGAGGAAACCCCTGCACCACAGGGAGAACATGCAAACTCCACACACAGGGCAGCAGCGGGAATTGAACCCCCAACCCTGGAGGTGTTACCACTAAGCCACCATGTGCCCCGCCTCAGAAGTCATAGTCATTATAATGCAATGCTGCTAAAACAATAGCAGTTAAATATGCAGAAGCAGCTGTGAGGATGTCCTAGCTTTATAGTATATTCTGATGTGTAGCGTATGTAGAGTGAAATTTTCTTATCTTCCTGGAAGGTAGCACACCCAAAAACTGAAGTAAATCTGGTAAAATACTATTATCTGTCTATCATTGTAAACTTAAAATGACAATTTCTTGATTTGGGAAAGACATTATTGCTTTGAAGCATAGTTAGCTCGCTTACTCACAATCACATTAGATAGAATTTAGAAGGCTTGACAAAGTTCCACAGGACATCTGGTTAAGGAGTTGAATACATTTATGTTCTGCAATTAAAAAATAATGAAAAAGTACTTCATTTTCCAGCAATCCGTTTTTCCTCAGTATTTTCCAGTCTTGCCAGGGCATAGTGGAAGGGTTTACATAAAAAAAATTAAATAAATAAAACTTTTGGGTATAGACCATGGCCACTTCCGGTTTAACAATACCGATAATGACATTGCATTACACCCCTATTTTCTACTCTCTATGCATTCATTTCAACTGCAGCAGTCTCATTATGTGTCTGCGTGCATTGAGAATTTGTACTACAGTGTAAAGAGAGGTGAAAAAATGGAGTGAATGTGGAATCTGTAATGGAGGGAGAGAGTGTAGAGTTTGTTTTTGGTATTTTACAGGTATTGGGAGGAATGCAAGTGCACATGTTTTAGGCCCAGCCTTTGCTCTACAGTTACCAGCCCTGAGGCTGTTTGTTTTGTAAAGTAAACCAGTGCTATGCACTCAGAAGCAGGACAGATAAGAGATGCAGAGATATCATGCCTTAGTCCAGCTCTACACCATCAGCTGTGTACAATAAAATCTCTGAATACTGTTTTTTACTCACCCAAATTCAGCTGTCGTCTCTGTTTGGCTTGTAGATAAATAACTAGCGAGATAGACAATGTATTAATCTAACTAGAGAGCAAGACACACAGACGCACACTCTTTCAAGGCATCAATGGTCTCAATAAGGTTTTATCTTTCAGCTGCCTAGCCTGTATACTGTATAATGTAGTAATGTTTCCAACTTTTGTTATTTCCCAAGTGGACCACTTTGGCTGAAGATAGCATTCAGTTCAATAATAAATTGTAAACAAAGCATTATGCTGAAGTGCCATTCAAATCCTGGCCACTGTGTTTTGCAATGTAGATTTAAACAGATCCATATTGGTATTAAAGTTTCCGGCATGGTCTCCTGCTGCACTAAAGTTTTCTAGTGGCGTTCATAGCTCTGCAGGTTACACACATTCTTTCAGGGAAGTATTTGGATGCACCACATAGAGACTACTGTCCTCAACACAGTGCTAAATACTATTAGTACAATTAACTATTAAAGATCTAGTTTTACTGTTCAAGTACAGCATATTAAGGAAGACTGCTGAAAATTGTAGTTTACTCTTTGTGTGAAAATGGGATTATCCTTAAAGGGTTACTAAAAAGACTACTGTTCTCAGAAAGCATTAGATATTAAATACATATTTTTAAACATCCACTTATTTATCTAAAATTTTGTAAAAATGAACTCCAAAACATCTGTTTTGACAGAACCTCAGCCCAGCACTGCTGCTACTGTGGACACACCACCAACTGTCCATCCAGTTCAGAGTGATGAAGGAGAGGGGCTGTTCCTACCTTCGGAGGATGGTCTTAGTGATGCCAATGGTTCATTCACAGAGAGGGCCAGTGACAAGGCCAGTGACAAGCCCACTCCAGAGGCTCCAATCATTATCAGTCCACCACAAACACATAGACCCAATGCATATGATCTGGAGTGGCGGCCAGGTCGAGACTGGGGCAGGCCAATTAACGCCTACTTTGTTAAATATCGCAAGGTGATTTAAAACTTCACTTTATTTTTAAGTTCTTTTTGTAAAGCCATTCTTGGAGATGTTTATCTTTGCATATTAGGGATTTATGACGACACATTTGCTTTTCAAGAACCTGCCTGCTCTATAAAGACTGAAATGTACTTGGTTGCATTGCAATGTTTTGATCTGGCTGAGAAATTTCTGACATGCAGGGATGCACTGATTTGTGATTTGATATTAAGTATCAGTATTACCCGAAAATATACTGCTACTGATTATATGCATTTTACACTCCAGTCCACTGTTTTTTTGTTTGTTTGTATGTTTGTTTGTTTTTGTTTGTTTTTTTTAAACTGTGTGAACGTGTGATGCCAACTATTGACTTTTCTTTATGCAAAGTTGCTCATTGATGTGATATTATATCCATCTTAAAATCAACATAAGCAGGAAGTCAGCCATGGCAAATGGGCATCTTCACAGCTATACCTTTTAAACATTTTCTGTGGTTATTAAAGTAGAAAAAGTCTATATGAGATCACCATTGAACAAAAACCCTAATAATGGTATTATAATTCAAATGACCAAAAAATTCTCAAAGACCTGTTCAGGCACTACCACACTTTGTCATCATTCTGAGGGAAAATGATGATAACATTGGGTAAAATAAAATTGAGCAGGGACAAAGGCAGACAGATCAGCATATCTGTTTATTATGGCATTTAACTTTTTATTTCTTTTGTATGTGACCGCTGCTGATGCATGTTGATGTATAACCACCAGCCTCTTTGTGTTTGCATGTTGCTATAGGTAGATGAGATGGGCAATGTGGTGGGCAGTTGGCATACAGTACGAGTTCCAGGTAGTGAAAGGAGCCTCCACCTATCGGACCTGGAGCCTTCCAGCCTGTATGAGGTGCTAATGGTAGCACGCAGCAGTGCTGGTGAGGGCCAACCTGCCATGCTTACCTTTCGAACGGGAAAGGGTGAGGATTACACTCACTCATTCATTCACTCACTGTCTTACTTTCTCACAGCTCTTGGCTGGTTGGTGTTTATTGAACTATTCCAAACCCAGCAGTGACATTGAGTTATTAAAATCCCAGCAACATTTCTCCATCTAATAAACTTGTACCACCACTACCATGAGAGTTTCACTGCTGTGCTGACAAATCATATAGGTATCAGTTCAGGTTAAAGTTCCCTTAACTACCATTATTTACTACATTAATTAACAGTAATATTTTAAACCTGGCACTTAATATAAAACTTAGCATTAATAAGTAAGTCATGTTAACAAATTAAATTAACACATTTATTAATTGACATGAATTTAAAGGTTAACTAAATGTTAACTAAACACTAAACACACTGCATTATGTTTATTCAGTCCATGACTAAACAGTCCTCATAAATTAGCAAAAATTTAATTACATTTATATAGACATTGCTAATACATGTTACTTATGTTTAAGGGGTCTTTCACACTGGCAGTTTAATCCAAAACAGAGCACAGTTTGCATGAAAAACTGTGAAGCATACCATGGTACTGAACCCAAGACTACCTGTAGGAAATGGTCAGTTCCGTTTCACTGGAACTGTGCTGTGATTTTTATGAATGTCAGCACTTGTTCAGGAAGTAAAGTAGCCTGCGTGTGTGTTAGCTGATGACAACATCATTAGTTTCCACAACACACTTGTACCATGAGCGTCAGGGGAATGCTGTAGGACACGAAGAGGTCCACTACTACACATAATATCTGCTGCACATAATAGCATCATATTAATTAATTTATACTGCATATATATATATATATATATATATATATATATATATATATATATATATATATATATATATATATAACAAAAGTGAATACACCCCTCACATTTTTGTAAATATTTGATTATATCTTTTCATGTGACCACACTGAAGAAATGACACTTTGCTACAATGTAAAGTAGTGAATGTACAGCTTGTGTAACAGTATAAATTTGCTGTCCCCTCAAAATAATTCAACACACAGCCATTAATATCTAAACCGCTGGCAACACAAGTGAGTACACCCCTAAGTGAAAATGTCCAAATTGGGCCCAATTAGCCATTTTCCCTCCCCGATGTCATGTGACTTGTTAGTGTTACAAGGTCTCAAGTGTGAATATGGAGCAGGTGTGTTCAATTTGGTGTCATCGCTCTCGCACTCCCTCATACTGTTGACTGGAAGTTCAACGTGGCACCTCACTGCAAAGAATTCTCTGAGGATCTGAAGAAAAGAATTGTTGCTCTACATAAAGATGGCCTAGGCTATAAGAAGATTACCAAGACCCTGACACTGAGCTGCAGCATGGTGGCCAAGACCATACAACGGTTTAACAGGACAGGTTCCACTCAGAACAGGCCTCACCATGGTCGACCAAAGAAGATGAGTGCACGTGCTCAGCGTCATATCCAGAGGTTATCTTTGGGGAAATAGACATATGAGTGCTGCCAGCATCGCTGCAGAGGTTGAAGGGGTTGAAGGGGTGAGTGTACAGCTTGTACACAAGCTGTACACTCACTACTTTACATTGTAGCAAAGTGTCATTTCTTCAGTGTTGTCACATGAAAAGATAATCAAATATTTACAAAAATGTGAGGGGTGTATGTATGTATGTATGTGTGTATATGTGTGTATATGTGTGTATATATATATATATATATATATATATATATATATATATATATATATATATATATATATATATATATATATATATTTATTTATTTATTTATATATATTTATATATATATATTTATATATATATATGGTGAGTCAGGTTTTGTTCTCAATGCACATTTGTGATGCTATAAGATACCGGGTGCGGATTGCGGAACCGATCACGAACTTTGTCATGCAAGATGAAAATTAAATTACAGAAAAAAACCCAAGGAAAAGACTTAGCCGAAACTTGACATTGCCAACATACCAGAAGCATTTTGGAAGAATCTTCACAATCAATCTGATGTATTAAACACAGAAGATAAAGAGCCAGAAGAGTTATGGACCGAAATAAAGACCACGATTGTAGCAGAAATGAAAACAACACTGCATGTGAAGAAAAAGACAACTCAACCATGGATATCGGAAAGAACGCTGAAAATTATAGAAGAAAGAAGACAAGCCAAAGCTAGAGGCAACAAACAGGCGGCAGACGATATCAGCAAAACACTGAAAAGAGTTATTAGAAAAGATAAGGAAGCATTTTACCAAACTACGTGCAAAGAAATTGAAGATGAACATACAAAAGGAAGATCAAGAGCAGCCTACAAGAAGATCAAGCAGATCGGAAGGAATTTTCAACCAACGCTGGGCATGCTGAAAGACAAAAACGGAAATATACTAAACGAGCCAGAACAAATCAAAAGCCGATGGAAACAATATACAGAAGATCTCTACAAGAATGATGCAGCAACTGAAGAAGAAGCACCCCCTGTATGCGAGCAAGAACTAGACATACTGAAGGAAGACGTTATTGCTGCCATCAAGCTTTTGTCAAACAACAAAGCTCCAGGTTGCGATGCCATACCTATCGAACTTATCAAACCATCAGAAACAGTCATCGATGTAATCACGAAACTCTGCCAAAAAGTGTGGGAAACTAGAAAATGGCCGACAGAATGGACCAGATCAATCTTCGTTCCTATTCTCAAAAAAGGCGATGCAACAGACTGCGGTAACTACCGAACCATCACTCTAATATCACATGCCAGCAAGATTCTGTTGAAGATCATACAAAGATGACTACAGCCTTACGTTAACAGAGAACTTCCAGAAGAACAAGCGGGGTTCAGAAAAGGCCGAGGCACATGTGACACCATCGCAGACGGTCGATGGATGATGGAAAAGGCCAAAGAATACCAGAAGAGTCTGTACATGTGTTTTATTGACTACAACAAGGCGTTTGACTGCATCGATCATGAGAAGCTATGGAAAACACTCAAGAGCATTGGCGTACCAGACCATCTGACTAGCCTCATCAGAAATCTATATGGTCAACAAGAAGCAACCGTCCGAACGGTACATGGAAACACAGAATGGTTCAGAGTGGAATGAGGTGTCATACAAGGCTGCATCCTGTCACCGTTCTTGTTCACCTTGTACACAGAAACAATCTTCAGAAAAGCCAGACTGGACGAGGTCGAAGAAGGGATCAAAATTGGAGGCCGAAACATGAACAATTTATAGTATGTGGACGACACTACCTTGATAGCGGGCACTGAAGAAGGAATGAAGAACCTACTGCGGACAGTTAAAAGAGAGAGCCAGGAAATGGGACTGTTGCTGAACCTCAAGAAGACCAAGGTGATGACCAATGAAAATTATGATCGACGAACCCTTGACCTGGATGGAGACGAAATTGAGGTTATTAACGACTTCAGCCTACTTGGATCAGTGATCAACACGAAGGCAACGACTCTCGAAGAAGTGAAACGAAGAATAGCCATGGGAAAATCAACGATGAAATCATTGGACGGAATTTTCAAATCGAAGGACATTTCTTTGCACACAAAGGCACGACTCGTTCAGTCTCATCTTCTCCATTGTAACATATGGCAGCGAGAGCTGGACAGTCAAGAAACAAGAACAGAAAAGAATCGACACCTTTGAAATGTGGTGCTGGAGACAAATCCTGTCGATACCATGGACAGCCAGACGGACAAATAAATCTATATTGGTGCAAATCAAACCAGACATGTCTCTCAAAGCAAGGATCACCAAACTACCACTTGCCTACTTTGGGCACATTGTACGAACAGATCACTCACTGGAGAAGGACGTTATGATGGGACGCATCGAAGGAACAATAAGAAGAGGAAGACCAGCAACCCGATGGCACGACACCATCAAGACAACAACGGAGAAGACCTTGGCCCAACTTATCCAACTGGCACATGATCGATCTTCCTACAGATCGTTCATCCATCAGGTCGCCATGGCTCGGAATCGAGCCTAGGGCCTTTAACTAACTAAGATGAATGCAAATGCACCAAGATTCTATGGAATCAAGTGAGTCTGAAACCAGACCAAGCTACGGGGGACACCAGGAACAATCACACTCATGTGAAAACAACCTAAGTTTGTTACTTATGGTGTAATATAGTGGTGTAATGCAGTGCCGTTATCTGTATTCGTATACGAATACAGATGCAAAACAGATACAAACCTGTTTAGTCCTCAAAATATTTGTATCTGTTTTCGTATTTGGATTTTAATTGGGTATGGTCCATTTTATTTATCAATTAATTTATTTTATTTATTTATTCATTTTTATTTATAATATTATTTTTCCATGATAATCCTACCATTATGCCTTAGAAATGCTGGAAAACACTGAAAAATATGTCTGCTGTAAAAAAAAAAAAAAAAAAAAAAAAAAAAAAATTTCATTGACAATTTTGCAGAACTTCATTCCACTCCTGAATCACATGCATTGTGGACCTTTCTGGAAACCTTTCTATCTTCTTTCTAATGTGGCAGAGTAAGCAAACTAACTATGTTCCAAAGCAACATGTCTTGATTTTCCCAAATCAAGAAACTGTTGGTTACACTACAGTTGGCAGTATTAATCATCTAATATTTTTTCAGTTTATTTTAGTTATTGGGTTGGTTACATTCCAGAAAGACCAGAAAAGTTCACTGGACACAATAACAGAATCAATTACAGAGCTGCTGCGAGTCAAAATGGGATCCTTCAATTGGCATTTCGTTATACTCATTTATAAACATTTTCTTTTCAAAAACGATGGAGAATGATTGTTTAACAATAAAGAAAAGTGCATCAATAAATGTACAAGGATTACAATATTTTTAAATTGGTTAAATTAATTTTTTGTAGAGCCAGCAGAGATATGCTACCCTGTGCACAGAATGTGGTCTGCGTGAGCAATTACAACTTTTTTAAAGTTTTAAAAACTTTATAAACTTTTGCACTGTTACAGTATTACTCCATGACTATATACAAATAAACCAATCCAAAGTGGGATATTATCATATAATAGCATACATTATCATACACATACATGTACAACACAATTGAACAGCCCTGTTTCAACAACTAGACAAACAGTGCAGCATTTATTAGGGTCGGTTCACTTCCATTTGAGAACATGCAACTGTGTGCAGGAACGCATGGCTAGTCAGTAAGGCTAAATGAGGCATATAGACCTCGAAACTGCATTGGCACAGTGCAGCCACTGTCTACAGAGGGAATAACACTGTTATAAATCACTGCAGAGCTCTTCCCAGCACTTCTCTCTGCTTTTTCCCCCTTGCCCTCTCTCTTATTCCTTCTCTTTTTCTTTTCTCACATTTTCCCCTCTGTGATTTTTAGAGAAGAGCTCCTCCTCCAATAAGAATCCCTCCAAGGCCCCATTTGTGTCTTTGCCTGAGAAAGCCCCCGAAGACAAAAACATCAATACACACTATGGAGTGGTCATCCATGACAGAGGTAACCTGTTAAGATGAATAAATCACAAATGATTAGTTTGACATGAAATGAAACAATTCAAATAATGTGCAACCGATTGTAACTGAGAGTGCATGTTGTGCATAATGTTTAATCATGTATAGGTGTATGGACTTTTGTGTGTCTGTGTGAGTGAGAGTGAGTTTCTTTGATTGAACATTAATTTAGGCCTTACACCTATATAGCAAGTATTTTTTTAACTAACCCTCTCTCCTCTTTGGCTTTCTCTCTCTTTCTCGATTTGCCTTTATCTATCTATGGCCCAGAGCCTGTTCAGTAAGTACATGCTCCACTCTGACATGTGGTTTGTCTATGTTGTGTGTTTGTTTATTTTTTCTTTAGCCGCTCTTTTTCTCCCTGTGTGTATTTGATTCCTTTCAGAAGATGGATGGTCAGCTGTTACCACTTCACAGGAAACATGGCCATTTTAGATGTTCAGTCTAGAAACTATAATAACCATGTTTACAGTTTCATATTTACTTAGTTTGTTTTGTCTTGCAGTTCCTGAGGCCCCAGATCGACCAACCATCTCTATGGCATCAGAGAATTCGGTTTATGTCACATGGATCCCACGGGCCAATGGTGGTTCTCCAATCACAGCTTTTCGTGTAGAGTACAGGAAGGGCCGTAATGCGGACTGGATCATAGCTGATGATAACATCTCACCTCTCAAGCTGTCTGTGGAAGTGCGCAACTTAGAAGCAGGTAGAATTGCACACACTCACTTGTACTACACTAAACGCTGGTATACCTGCACCTAAAGCTAATCCTAAAATATTAACCTAGCAAACCAAAAGATATCCTTAACCTCAGTAAGAAATAACATTTTAGTTACAGCAAAATATAATTTCCCAAAATGTGCCCACAGCTTCAGACTATATTCCACAGAAAAGACCATATACTGCACATATGCTACACGTTACTAGAGCATAAAATGTTTCATATAAGGATGTATTATTATTATAGAGACTAAAAAGGATATTAACTTGACTGCAAATGTACCAACACTGAACTACAAGATTTAATTTGACAGCAGGAATTTTTCTGTCAAATTAAATCTTGTAGTTCAGTGTTGGTGCATTTGGAGCACAAACCAGAGCTGCCAGCTTGTAGATGTCGAACACACAAATCCAGGCTATTCTAAAAGTGAAGCTGTTTGTATTTCTTTAATCATATGGGTATGCAACACATACTTGGAGGTCTCAAACCATTTGTAGCCAGGGACCATCTTTAAGTGCAAAATAAATTGTACAAACCTCCTCAGCCGATTTTCTGTATGAATGTTATTTAAATGCATTGAATAATATTTTGTCTATTTATTAAAGCTAAAGAACTTTTATTCCACTTTCCATCAACAGCACACAGTTTTTGAGTTTTCGATATTTGGTTTAAACCCATTCTGTTCAAGGGACCAGTCAAACAAGCTAATAACTACCCAAACTTGATAATTAATGTAATATTTTTGATAGTGGTAGGTTGTTTTTTCCACTATTGTAACTAAATAAATAAAAATCATGCAGCTGCTGGCTATGGTTCATGGGTCCCTGCAGGTCAATGGACCTCACTTTGAGAAACACTGGCATATACCTCACATATTTCCACACATTTGATGAATAGCAATTTGATGTTGTTGTTAAGTGTTTTCAATGTTCCATCCATAGGTTCCACGTACCGTTTCCGTGTCAGTGCCATGAACCACTATGGTGAGAGTCCCCACAGTGCCACCTCCAGGCCATACCAGATAGCGACAGCGAATTCACCGGTGTCCAACCGACCTGTGGCTGGCCCTCACATCTCTTCTACTGATGCTGTCAGTGACACGCAGATCATGGTGCGATGGACTGTGAGTACTGCAGTGGCATGGACACAAGGAATATAGAGTATGCAGAGAAACGTAATATTTTCCAGACTCTTCTCAAGTACTTTGTTTTTAATATGAAATACGCAAGTTTATTTTTGTCAGTTTTATCCCCTCTATCTGTGTGTACAGGGCAAGTAGTGTGTAAGTTTTGTTGCATCATTTCTAGTACCAGCTGTATTGTTTGAGTAAAGAATTTTAACATTCTGGTGTCATTAACATCCTGGCATGGCTTGGCACATAAAGTTTACAAACAGTGCCCAGCATGCTTTCATTAGAATGGCAGTAAACTGTGCTCCACTACAGGAGAACCGTTTGGCTAATTCTATATTTTTTACCTCAACTTTTAGGGGACAGTGTTTACTTGTCAATGTATTTGCATTAAATAGTTAAACACTCGTGCAATTCCAAATCCTTTATATATCGTCAGTGAACAGAATGGACAACGGCAACAACTGCTTTTTATTGCATACATGGAATTCTATCACTGACCTTCTGATTCATTTCCCAGTTCTGAGTTAACAGCACAAATGATGGAAAAATAAATTGTAACTGTTCACACGAGTCTGTGCTGGTTTGAAACAATATGTGCAAGAATGGACACAGACAAAGTGTATGTGCTTTTTTTTTGCCAAATGCCATTGAGTTTAAATGAGAAATTTTCTTTTTACCCTCAATTTTTTTTTCATCCTCAGAAAGGCTTGGTTTAATCCCACTAGGCTTCTTCAGGGGCATGTGAGTGTGTGTACGTGTGGGTGTGCTTGCTAAACATATTAGGGGGCTGTGTCAAGGTGCAGCAATAGGGAGCAGAATAGAGCAAAGCTTATTTTTAGATTGTGGACATGGGAGGAGAATGTGTTCTTTTTTAGGACAAAAGTAATTAGTGATAGAGAGAATATGGTTTGATTCTCTGTGGGTTTCTCTGAATATTAGCTATTTTCTGTGACTATTTGTTCCTTCAGGCTCAGTGTGCTGGCAGAGTGAACTTGGTATTTAGAATTTTGGTAACTTCTGTGTCTCTCTTTCTGGTTCTCTCCCATAGTACACCACTTCCAGTAACAACAACACCCCCATCCAGGGCTTCTACATCTACTATCGACCTACAGACAGTGACAATGATGGTGATTATAAGAGAGATGTGATAGAAGGTATGAAAGACTCATGCTTCATGCTGTTCATTTTTCTACACTCAGCTATTTTCTGTTGTTTATCCAATGAACCAGCTAGTCCAACTTCATGCTGATTCATGTTCCATGTGGATTACTTTTTGAGTTCTTTCAAGTCGTATGCTGTTCCATGCTCCATGTAGATCCATGCTAAATTGGGGTAGGCTTTTATGTTTAAGGCATATTTTGTGTGTATGTGTGGGGTAATGGATATCCTGTGATATGTCTGCTGATTGACGTGCACTGGACCTGCACCATGGTTTAATGAGCCAAAAAAAATGTGTTAAATAAGTGGCTGCCTCTCTAATAGACCCAAACTGAAACCCTACACTCAAGACAGGGGTTTACACAGCTGGGGGAATGTTAACAATGATCCCTAAACTTCCCCATCTTTTTTTAAATTTCTCTCTGGCCTGAGAGCTGTCTTTCTGTTTTTTAACTGACAGGCTGACAGAAATTCATACTTAGTTAGATAAGACAGCCTCACAGCACACCAACCTCAGCAGCTATCCATGCTTACTGTGTGCTGTTGTATGTTGTGTGTGAATGTCTGCATAAGTTCCTGTTCAAAGCTTTGGCTGCATGCTTATGAAACTATGTCCCACAATCTTTGATTAAAGAGCTGACTTAGAGTGAGTGTATGTGTTCATCTGTGAGATCAGTGTGTGTGCACAGTGCAGTGGGTGTACTGAAGCCCAGCCAGAGCAAACAAATACGTTGCCTTATAAGGAGTCTATCTGGAATAAAGGATGTGTCTGAAGCATCATAGGACTTGGGGAGAAATAGGGAGATAAAGAAATGGAGGAAATGGTGAGAAAGTGAAATAGAGGGAGTGAACTTGTGGTTTATAGTGAATGACACACATATAAGAGTGTTGGCCTGGTGTAATTATATAACAGTAACTTTGCTAATTTCATTTCACCCTCCCACAGTTATGAAGCGCTGGCACATGATTGGTCAGCTCCATCCGGAGACGTCATATGACATCAAGATGCAGTGCTACAATGATGCTGGAGAAAGCGATTACAGTAATGTGATGATATGTGAAACTAAAGGTGAGAGAAAGAGGAAGTGAGAGAGAGAGAGGGTGGGAGGCTGAAGTTGTACTGTTATGGGAATGCTTGAACATATACAGGAGGCTATAAAAGCCACTGCTGTAATTACAGACCTGAACACAGCAATGGTTTATTTGAGTCAGAGACAATGGGACACATTGTGCTTCATCGCCTTTATATCATGTTCTAATGACTGTTATTAATACAGGCCTGGGGTAATCAAAACAAGATTCAATGCACACAGTGACCTGTTATTAGCACAAAGCTTTGAACCTGTAAGAAGCTCACTGCAGTTTATTTAGTAAATGCTTGTTTGTTTCCTTTCATCTTACATTTTATTTCACAGCTGGGTAGGTATAAAGAAATCTATGGTATGAATATACATATTATACAACCCCAATTCCAAAAAAGTTGGGACGCTGTGTGACATGTAAATAAAAACAGAATGCAGTGATTTGCAAATCTCATTAACTCATGTTATTCACAATAGAACATAGAAAACATATCAAATGTTTAAACTGAGGAAATGTACCATTTTAAGGAAAAAAATAAGGTAATTTTGAATTTGATGGCACATCTCAAAAAAGTTGGGACGGGAGCAACAAAGGTGGAGAAACATTTTGCAATTAATGATTAAGTATAAAAAGAGTATCTTAGAGAGGCAGAGTCTATACCCAATCATGTTACTGACCTGTTGCCAATTATCCTCCAGTGGTTTCTTTTTAGTAACACACTTTTCCAGCCTTTGTTTGCCTCGTCCCAACTGTTTTGAGAGGTGTTGCGGCCATCAAATTCAAAATTAATTTATTTTTTTCTTAAAATGGTACATTTACTCAGTTTATGTTTTCTATGTTCTATTGTGAATAGCATATGGGTTTATGAGATTTGCAAATCACTGCATTGTTTTTATTTACATTTTACACAGCATCCCAAATTTTGGAATTGGGGTTGTACTACAATATCAAGGTTTTTACCATCTACACCTGCACATTCATGCAATTATGCAATCAACCAATCATGTGACAGCAGTGCAATGCATAAAATTATGCAGATACAGGTCAATGACTTCAGTCAATGTTCACATAAAACATCTGTTGGGGCAACATGATCTCTGTGACTTTGACCATGGAAAGGTTTCTGGTGCCAGACAGGCCTTTGTATGTCACAAACTACTGATTTCCTGTGATTTTCTTACACAACAGTCTCTAGAGTTTACATAGAATGGTAAGAAAAACAAAAAACATCCTGTAAGCAGCAGTTCTGCAGGTGGAAACACCTTGTTGTTGAGAGAGGTCAGCGGAGTATGGCCAGACTGAATCTAGCTCACAGGAAGCCTATTGTAACGCTGTAACCACTCTTTACAACCATGATGAGCAGAAAAGCATCTCAGAATGCACAACACACTGAACCTTAAGACAGACAGCCTATAGTAACAGAAGACTGCATAACGTTCAACTCCAACAACAGTAATCTGAGGCTACACTTTCAGTGAGCTGCACAGGCTCACTGAAACTGGGCAAGTGGAAGACTGGAAAAAGACCAGGCGAAGTTTTTGTTCTGTTAATTATTATTATCAAGCAATTTATATGAAGGGATCATCCTAGCCATTCACATCATCAGTTAGTGATTTAATTTTAGTTTGCTTAGTCTGAAGGCCACTATTTTCTCTTTTTTTCATTGAAGAAAAACTAGTTCTAACTAACAAGTTAACAGAAAAAGTAGCACAATACGTATTTCTTAGCAGTAAGATATGGTAAGCGGGATAGTCAACTTGTCATGCAATAAATGTGCCAAGCACCCAGCCAGTGCATGGCAAGTGTACAAATCTACACTTTAATTTTAAATGGGTGCTTTAGCAAGCTAGCGAAGTAAACTTACAGCTAATGTTAGCTAGCTAGCATCCAGTATTTTTTTGGAGCATTCCCTGCTTCCAACATACCTAATTCTAAAAGGCTTAATAATGAGTGGATTATTTGAAGCAAATCAATGTGTCCCAAGGACTGTACTATACACTAAAGTAGAAAGAACAGAATCCCATTCATAAATTAGTAATACAAACTATGATGCTGTTTGCTGAATCTTCATGCAGTGTATCCAGAAATTTGTATTTTCCTAAAAACTTTCAAACAATCAGAATGGCTGCCATAAAGCATTTCAGCAGCAATTCAAGTATTAAATAATTTAGTTAGGGAAATGGCTATAATGCATTTTAAAGTGGACTTGTTAAGAGGATCGTGCTTAGCTTTTAGCAGATTATCAACACAAAGAAAATGATAGTTTCCTCTGAAAAATAATTGAGACAAGCACCTGGAGATAAAATTGTGGTGTCATCATCCATACTGCTATAAGATAGAGTAATGATATACGATTTTTTCTTATTTCTTTCTCTCTCTGTTATTTCTTTCTATCTCTGTTATTTCTTTCTCTCTCTGTTATACAGCACGTCAGCCTCCAGGTGCTCCCAGTCAGCGGCCAATCACTCCGCCAGCCATGTACCCACCCAATTCAAATTCTCAAGCAGGTGGCATCTTGTACCTGATTGTGGGCTGCATTTTGGGTGTTATGGTGCTAATCCTGCTCATCTTCATAATCATGTGCCTGTGGAGAAACCGCCAGCAGCACAGCATGCACAGTGAGTCCAAATCCAGGCCTGTGGTGCGATCCACTGCCAGGTTTTCCCCTGTGCCAAGTAGCAGTGTGAAGCTCTGAATGGGGTTGAGTAACAGAGTAAATATTTTGGGCTGTGCATGTAAAAGTAGTAGACTACATACCCCATATACAGAAAAAGGTTGGAAAACAAATAATGTGTTCATAAGAACCCGAATATTTATATGTTCCATTTCTACACCTTTTTTCCTTGAGACAACACCACCAACAAAATATATTTATCTTTCTCTCTCTTGTCTTTGTTTTCTTGTTCTCTCTCTCTCTCTCTCTCTCTCTCTCTCTCTCTCTCTCTCTCTCTGTACCTTTCTGTTTTTGTCACTCTCTACAGAGTACAACCCTTCCGGTTACCTGTACCAGCCTGCTGAGATGAATGGTCACATTATGGAGTACACAACATTATCTAGTTCCAGCCAGCTCAACAGCAACATGCATGGTAGCTATGGGAACAGCGGGTCCATCATGCCCCAGGGTTGCCATCACCTCCATCTTAAACTCCACAATGGTCTGACATTACTAAATGGCTCAGGCCCTCTCTACAGTCTGGGTCATTCCCACAACCATGACAGAACTGTGCCCCACAACAATGTGGACTTTGAGCATACACACGCTCACCATATGCACAGTGTGAGTAGGTGAAGACGACCTGTCGGCAGTAACCAATGTATAAATTATGTTGTTTTATATGTATACATTATATGGGTTTGAATTATATATCAGAGGTATTTGTACCTCTGTAAGATTTTTAAAGATCCAGCTACATTATCCTTTACAGAGTTCCAGATACGACTGAATGGTGACCATTGTTTGACCATTAGTTGTTAGTTCATGATTATAAATAAGAGAGCAATTTGAATTAGTTTTTTTTTATGTTGTTTTGGGCGCTGAACTATTGCCAGTTTTTTTTTTCCATACATTGTTAAATAACATCAAAGTGAAGGTATCTAACTAATTGTACTTCTGCTGTGGCAGCGAGGAAGCATGTACACATCTGTACCCCAGACGGACTCTTCTGACTGCATGAACTGCCAGAACCTCTGTAACAACAACAGGTGAGAGAAAAACACCTAAAGGGCTCTTTTTGTCTACATGCCAATCATCTGGGTCTCCAAAATCCTTTCTGGGCCAGACATACACACACTGTGGCATACGTCCATCAGTGAAGCTTGTTTATCTATCCTAGTGTGTGTGTAGCGCTAACAGTTTATTTGGTGTGCAGCCATGCAACTCTTAGTGACAGCACTGTTTACTTCTCAACTTCCCACAAGTCAGTGGGGAACACCGGAGTGAATGGAACTGATAAGAACAGAAGTCATTCAGAGTTTGCTGTGCTTGCGTGTGGTTCTGTTTATTTACAACAATTTGTGTGTTTCTGTGTGTATATTTATAAGTTTAGGTATAGAAAGATGTATGTATTAGTGTGTATATCAGAAATACAGTAGATACAGCTTTATCACTCAGCATAGATAAACAGGCCTTGTGTTTGATAAAATGCATACAGGAGCTGAGTCAGACTGGAGGCTGATTGTATTAGGGAAATCATTTTTTAAAGGACTTGTATATAAAAATTCCTTGGATGATAACAAGTCCGTTTGCTTTGACTCTTGACTACCTGACAGTTTAACAACCTGAATGACCAAAAAACTTGATATACATCTCTGTGTTTCTGACCAGGTGTTACACAAAAGCCAATGGCAATTTCTCAGGTGACCTAAAGCACCACTTGGTATCTTGCCAGCTTGATGGTCTTGAGATGGTGCCTCTGAACCATGGCTCACTCCTATGCCATGGTAATGACAGCCCAGTGGCACAGGGGATTTGCGAGAGGGCAGATGTGATCAAGGAGCAGGTTCAAGTGAACTCAGACTCAACATCATCCCAGAATTCTGAGAGTGGAACCGGACAAGAAATGCCAGGCACCAACTACAGCAGAGGTGAGCTATAAGCACAATGTAATACTTCCCAGATTTTTACTTTTGCTTTTCAAGCATTTCTTTCTTATAAGAAGGTACACACAGCTCTGCACTGCTTCAGTCTCGCTCTCTAGCTCTTTCCTGTTGCGGGGCTTTCTGAAAGCACAGAGAGACAAAAACAAATCACTTTCATTAATTACACACAAGTGAGAATCGTCATGCTTTACCTGCTGGTTCCATCTGCCTCCTCTCCATTCACAGCCAACGCTCGACCATGCCCCTGCTACACAGAACAGTAGTGTTCTAGATCATAACTCCCATCAGCTTTTTTTAATTAAAATTTTTCAAAAAAAATTTAATAGTTACCTATTCTGCCTATTTTTTTGAGCTACATTATATAGCCAAAAGTTTGTGGACAACTGACCATCATAACTTTGTTCTTTTTGAACATCCATTCCATGTCTTATTCCCCCTTTACTGTTATAATAACCTCCACTCTTCTGCGAAGGCTTTCCAAGAGATTTGCAGTGTAGCTGTGGGGATTTTCCCATTCAGCCACAAGAGCATTAGAGCTCAGGCCCTGATGTTTGGTGAGGAGGCCTGGCACACAGTTGGCATTCCAGTTCATTCCAGAGGTGTTCAGTGGGGTTGAGGCCAGGGCTTTTACCGCAGCTTCTTTCAGTTCTTGTTTGTGTCAGGGGGTTTCTCCCATCAGTCTCCTCTTCAGGAGTTGAAATGCATACTCCGTTGGGTTAAGGTCTCATGATTGACTTGGCCAGTCTAAATCCTTCCACTTTTCCCCCCTGATAAAGTCCTTTGTTGCATTGGCAGTGTGTTTTGGATCATTGTCTTGCTTCATGATAAAGTTCCTCCTGATTAATTTGGATGCATTTTATGTGTAAATTGGCAGACATAATGTTCCTGTAAACTTCTGAATTCATTCTGGTGCTAGCATCATGTGTCCTATCATCAATAAAGATTAGTGAGCCTGTTCCAGAAGCAGCCATGCAAGCCCAGGCCATGACACTACGTCCAGCATGTTTCACAGATGATCTTGTATGTTTTGATCATGAGCAGATCCCTTCTTGCTCCAAACTTTGGCCTTTCCATCACTTTGGTAGAAGTTAATCTTCCAGAAGTTGAAGTTCCAGAACTTTTGTGGCTCAGGAAATAAAAGCTGAAACTCTAAACTCTCTTCTCATATTCTGCAGCAAAAACAAATGAATTGGCCTTATCGTTCCAATAGTTTCAGAGGGGACTGTATACATTGTGGCAACAGTTTAGAGAAGGCTCATATATGGGTGTGAAGGTGTCCATATACGTTTGGCCATATAGTGTATAGAAAGATGCACTATCAGATTGTTGGATTTGACACTCAGTGAGTGTTGAAAAGTGTAAATTGCTATAGTGAAGTTTATTTTATATTCTGTATTGCTATGCACTTTTGCGAATACTAATTGACTTCTGTTTTCTCCCATTGTCTGCTGTGCATCTTCATATGGTGTATATGATCATACAGATTCAGTACAGTGTGTGAACTCAGACGAGCCGCTGATGTGTTTGGAGAGGCTGGACCTATCTGATTTGGACTGTAAAGAGAAAATCGCCTGGAACTCTACTGCAAGTCTAAATGGAGACCTTATCCACCGTACAGCACAGGAGATTTGAATTCACAAACACACAGCAGCATTCAGCACACACACGCATTTTCGCATACACATTCCACACATGCATACCTACACAAGAACAGTAGACAATGAAGAGACATGAAAATGTATTCAGAGAAAAAGAAACAGCTAGTGCTGAAATGCTCAGACTTAACCTGAAGGACACTGTATTCACCTATTGTGCTGGATGTGAATGAGGGAGGAATGGGGGGAAAGTGTGTAGGCACAGAAGAGTGGATTTTGGAAGTGCTATCTCTCTGTTCCATCTGTACGAAGGATTTTTAAAAAAAAAGAAAAATTCTTTAGATGGCTTATTTATTTTTTGTATTAGTAAAATATTCTTTCATATGAATGTATCTCTTTTAAGATAAAAAGTTAGTCTTTTATATTATTTATGCTTTATTTTATTTTTTTGTTGCCATTTTTAGTTTTCCCTGCATTCCACACAGTTTGGAGTTCAGCCATTGTATGTAAAGTTGTGTAATAATATAAAGAAGACATGGTAGAGTGTATTCTCCTTCTCCTTGTGTGTGTGTCTGTGTGTGTGTGTGTGTGTGTGTGTGTGTGTGTGTGGTTCATAGCTGAACAAAATCTTCCCAATCACTGATTCATATTTTTCCCAACTCACATAAGTGACGTCAAGATTTTGGTGAAGGGGACCTAATCCCAGACCAGCATAGCAGGGCATCATCTGTCAGACCTTCTTTGTTTTAAGGAGTTTACCTGCCTCTTACTACTCAGCAGCAACCATGTTGATTGATCACTTCTAATCTTCCTGAATGCTTTATTTTCACATTAGCTCCTCCTCTTAGTTCTCTCTAGTCCTTTGTTCTTCCTAAACCAATGGAAAGCCTGGATGATCTTTTGAGCCCATTGTGGAAATTAACTGCTGCTTTGTGTGGTTGGAGATGTTCTCTCTTAGTTTAAGAAGTGGTCCGTATGGTTAAAAACTCCTCAGAGAATTTACAGGCAGTTATCTATACAGACAGTTGCACATGGTTCCTCTCAAAACTATCATCATGAACCAAACTATTATGAAAGGCAAGTTTGTAGAGTGTTTCCTGAGTCCAGATTTTTTTTTTATTCTATGGTCTTTTTGGGGGAAACCCTGGAACGTTAATTCTGAATTCCTGTAATGAAACACACACTGAGCTGAAATGAGAGCTGAACAGACTTGGAATTAGATTGAACATTGGTCAACACTTAATACAAACTTAATAATACAAACTTTAGCATTTCTGAACTGTTCTAAAGAGTCAGGCAATTTGTGTTTCTCAAAACACTAGCTGATGGGCTCATACAGAGCTTCACTAATGTTGGCTTCAGGGCCACATAGTGGGGCTTAGTACCTGAGTGATGCCATGCGGCCAGCTGATTTATAGTCTTGCAGGACCAAGCATGTCTCCTGTGTCCCCTATTCTTTAACTTCCACTGATAATATGGACTCCTTTACCACCACTGATGATCACTTCCCTCTATAATATTTGGTTGGAGAGAGAAAGCCTGAGGTAGTTAGCTAGCATCTGCCACTTTGCAGTCGTATGTAATTCATGCCAAGCCACTCTGAGGTGATTTCATGCTTTTTCTGTTGCAAGGTTCTGGCTTGAGGTTAAACCGTCTGGACTGTAGAGTCAGTCAGGCTTCTGTTGAGAAATAGGAGCCAGGATCGGCCAGATCATAACATTACCTCAAAGCTTTTTTCACATAGACTCTCCATCTTCTCTAGTTTACCTATATAACATTGGAAAATAAATGTGCTTTTACAGATGTGTTCATACATAAACTGCATGCTTGTCATGGTTTACCACTTATATACAGATCTAATGAATTAATGAATCATAAAATTAATAATTTTAAGCTTATGGTGATCATTATTTGTTTATGGTTAGAACCATGATTGCTGAAGGAAAGCAATCAGTAGCTAGCTTTGGGACAAATAATCTCTTCTTATTTAAGACTAATGCATGTGTAAATGGTTCTTGAGAAAATAAACACAAGACACTAAACAATGGACAGTAAGGGAGGAAGGCCAAACAAGAATTAGGATGGAGGCTCATATCAATGGGCTAGCAGTGTGTGTGTGCGCTAGTCAAACAACTGATGGATATAAAATTTTAGCCCTCCCATCTAATATCACCACCAGCTGTCAATGATAATAAAGCTTATTTGTTTCAATAAGACATATTTTTTAACTCCATCAGTCTCTCAACTCTCTCCTAAAACTTATCTCTCCCCTGGTATAAGCTCCAAACTCATAGGAACACGTGTACCTATTAATTGTCCCACAAATTCTTCTCCTGCTTTTTGACAAGACCTGTTAGCACCCTCTCCTGTTTTCCTACTGCTCCTCATTCTTCTGCACGGTCTATAACAATGTTATAATATAGTCTCTGGGAACAGGCTGATTTGACTCAGCTTTTCAAGCTGTTTATCTCCAAGAAGTCATTCCACTACATGGATCCTTTCAATGCTTGCCATTGTCCAGAGCTGTATTATTTTATACAGCCAGAAGCAAATCCATAGCTTTAGTTCTCCGTATGAGAGTCAGAAGTAGCAGACAATTCCTAATGAATGAGTTTTGCCATTATTTGACAAGAATACACTATATAATTGATTAAGTGTGTGTTTTCTATGGAACATTTTACTTAGATAAATATTCTTGTTTAAAACAATGTTAAAAACAAATGTATTGTTCATAATTTGGGCATGTTCTTCCTGTGTATGTGTAGGCTTCCACCAGGTTCTCGGGTTTCCTCCAACCACCCCAAAAAGTGGTGTACAGTAGGTGGATTGGCTACACTACTTTGCCGCTTAGGTGTGGATGAGTGCGATAGCCTGGTGTCCATTCAGGGTGTAAAAGTAGGTGACCACCACATGCCCCTTGTTCCCAGGTTATGCTCCGGACCCACCATGATCCTGACCAGGATCAAATGGTTACTAAAGATAAATGATTCAGTTCAATTTTATTTGTTTGGCACTTTTAACAATGGACGTTGTCACAAAGTAGCTTCACAGATCTGGAATTTATTTTAAATTGATCCCTAATGAACAAGTCAGAAGCCACAGTGGCAAGGAAAAAGTCCCTGAGGCAACAAAATGGAGAAACCTTAAGAGGAAAAAGACTCAAAACAAAACCCATCCTCTTCTGGGTGACACTGGATAGTGTGATTATAGATCACATCACTATAACTGTATACAACAAAGTCAAGCAGTGCTAAGTGTGTTAAAAGGAACTTGAGTATGAGCATCATTTAACTTTTAGCTGCTTCTATCAATCTGAAGTTATCAACTGTTCAATAATGGAGACTTAAGTGTAAACTGTTCTTAGCAATTGCTGTCTTAAGGTTATCCAAGAAAGAACATCTTCAAAACATCAAAGAATGAGTGATGAGAATAAAATGTTCATCTAAATTCTACTCCATTAAATGCCTATATAAACAGTGGGTTGGCACCCCGACCAGGATGCCCCCCGCCTTATACCCAAAGTCCCCTGGGATAGTCTGCAGGCTTATATATATATATATATATATATATATATATATATATATATATATATATATATATATATATATATATATAAGAAGGCTGTGAAAATTGCCTTTATTGTTTAGCCTTTTGAGCTTTTGTTAAAAAAAAAAAACACTTCACAAAAATTATCTGCTGGATATCAAACAATTGCAAACAAAACACAGGTTTATAAAAAATATATATATATTTGGTAAATATAGGTGTACAAGAATTATTGGTACCCTTTTAGTCAGTATGTTGTGTTACATCCCATTGTCAAGACAACAGCTCTGAGTCTTCTCCTATAATGCTGATGAGGTTGGAGAATACATGGAAAGGGATCTGAGACTATTTCTCCATACAGAATCTCTCCACATCCTTCAAATTTCAAGGTCCACGCTGGTGGACTCTCCTCTTCAGTTCACCCCACAGGTTTTCCATGGGTTTCAAGTCAGGGGACTGGGATGGCCATGGCAGGACTTTGATTTTGTGGTCAATAAAATATTTTTGTGTTAATTTTGATGCATGTTTTGTATCATTGTCGTTTTGGATCATTGTCCTGCTGGAAGATCCAACCACAGCCCATTTTATGTTTTCTGTTTTACGAGTCTGCTGTCACGGACAACCAAGTTCTGATCACGCCTGAAATTGACGTCACAACCAACCAGGTTCTGCTCACGCCTGAAGCCGATGTCACGACCAACCAGGTTCTGCTCACGCCTGAAGCCGATGTCATAACCAACCAGGTTCTGCTCACGCCTGAAGCCGACGTCACGACCAACCAGGTTCTGCTCATGCCTGAAGCCGACGTCACGACCAACCAAGATTTGCTCGCGCCTGAGTCTGCTGACCCAGGCAAGCAAGTTCTGATCACGCCCGAGTCTGCTGACACGGACAAGCGAGTTCTGATCACGCCCGAGTCTGCTGACATGGACAAGTAAGTTCTGATCACGCCCGAGTCTGCTGACACAGACAACCAAGTTCTGCTCATGCTCGAGATTGATGACACGGACCACCAAGTTCTGATCACACCTGAGTCTGGTGACACAGCCAACTGAATTCAGCCGGCTGAGGTGATGAACAACACTCAGCCTCTCTGCTCTGTCGAGGACGTCGCTCCACACCAAGTTAAGCCCCCGTCTAAAGCTGATGACACAACTTCCTAAGCCTGGGTCTCACCTAATGATCCCAGCGAACCAGCCCCAGCCTCTTGTCTGCTCCTTGGCTCCTTGAGGAACCTGCTACTTGTTGGATAATGCCTGCATTGGAAGCTGAGGGGCTGTGTGAATATTTTGCCCAGAGGGCCAGGACCACCGGGGGAGGGAGTGTATTTTGGCGCTTTGGGAGAAGCGCTCTTGGGGGGGGGGGGGGGGGGGGCTTCTGTCATATCACAGCAAACCAGTGACTACATTTCCCTACAAACATGGCTGCCATGGACCGCAATTCCCAAAACACTCATTCATTCTAATCATGCACACCGGCATCCAATCTCACACACAATCACACCACAGTTAAAAGGACTTTCGAGGCATTCACTCTTTGCGAAGTATTGAGTATTGAGTGTATTCACTGTGCCAAGCCTTTGTTCGTGTTGCATTTCATGGTTTTTGGTCTTGATTCTTGTTTCTCATTCTTGATTCTTGCCTTGCCTAGTTTATGCCTTTTTGCCCATTGCCTGTTTTTGACCACGCTATTGTCTCATGATTTGGATTTATCTGCCTGCCTCTCTTAATTAAAAGCTCTTATCTGCAATAGCATCCATCCTAGTCTCCATTACGTCCCTATCGTGACACCTTCACATCCATAAAATTATAATCAGGTGTTCAAGATTGGGTGTCAGTGATTAGAACCTGCTTAGGGAGTGCAGGTTTCACTATTGTCTCATTTATACCCCTCTCATATCTAGTGTCTGGTTTTCCCTTTGCTATTGAGGTGTGTGGTGTCATTATGCCTTCAGAAAAAAAGGTTGTGGATGCCTATGAGTCTCGCAAGGGATTTAAAAAGATCTCCAAATTATTTGAAATACATTATTCCACTTTAAGGAAGATAATCTACAAATGGTATAGATTTCAAACAACTGCCAATTTGTCCAGGACTGGCCGTCCCAGCAAATTCAGCCCAAGAGTAGACTGTCTGATGCAAAAAGAAGTCTCCAAGAACCACAAAATTTCATCACAGGATCTGCTAGTAAGTCTTGTAACTGTTGGTGTCAAGGTGCATGCTTCTACTATCAGAAAGAGATTTGACCTGCACAAATTTGACCTGCATGGGAGTCATGCCATGAAAAAGCCTTTGCAGGACTATAGTTCGACTCCACTAATTACTATTTACAGACCACCAGGGCCATATTCTGAATTCCATTGTGAATTTGCCAATTTCATCTCTAACCTGGTTGTTTCATTAGACATGTTTCATTAATTGTTGCAGATTTTAATATTCATATTGATAACCCAGAAGACCCACTGCGAACAGCAGTTGTGTCCATTGTAGGTTCAGTAGGGGTCAATAAGATCATAATAGGACCCACTCATAATGGTGGTCACACTCTTGATATAATACTAACATTCAAATTAAATATGAAAATATAGTCACATTTCCACAGTCTGAAGCTATCCCAGATCATTATCTAATCTCATTTAAAATGTGTCTTAATCATATTTTTGTCAGCATTGGGAAGAAAGAAAGTGACAAAGGCAACGACGGCAGGTTATCCACACTTTTAATTACCTGTACTCAAACAGCATGGGAATTATCATACGTGAGAAAGTTGGAATGCAGTCAAACATAAAAAGGTAAACACTCTGTAGCATCACAAATAAAGTAGAAAAAGAAAAGTAGTGCAACCAGTAGTTGCAGCTAAACAATCACTTTCCATAGTGATAAATGATCTTGCTGTATGGGAGATAAGACTAATAAAAAGTCAATGAGAATAAATGAGAAATGCTTCCAGAACATTCCCATGCACTCTCTCTAATACTTGTGGAAGGATACATACAATATATGAGAGAAATGTCTTAAAGGCACATTACTCTTATAATTGGTAGGTAGTGGTTACACTCAGTGACCCCTACAACAGCAGCAGGATATCCAAGGATTCTTAAAGAAGAAACCATGTCAGAGGCAGACAGATGCAGTACAGTGCAGGTCAGAGCTAAATTTCCACCAGGCAGGTGGAAACAAACTAGCAGCCATGGGCCTGCCAGCACAGGTCAGAGCCAGCCTGAGCGGCCAATGAGGGCTACACCAGCAGCCATCTATATGCAGCAACGGGTGAAAGTCAGAACATGAGCATTTTATGAGTTTTCGTCCTTTCACATTCACAACCAGTTCACAAATTAGTTTAAGACACATAGTTTAAGACACATCATCTTTAGAAGAGGCTTCTTAGCAGTGCGCAAAAAAGCAGAGCTCTTTCCAGGTGAATCCCCAAAGTGCCACAAACCATGATAAATAGTAATAGCAGAATACAGATGTTTGGAAAATACTTGAAGATCCGCCTACATTTACTAGACCATCCAAACCACCTGCAGCTACAATTATGGCGCAGACAAAATGTTCAAGCTGCACCCAAGTTTAAATAATTTATTAAAGTCTTAGCTAATTCTGGTTGCTCTCTCTCTCTCTCTCTCACATACCTCACAACTCCCCTGGCTTTGAAAAAAATGAGACGATGTGTATAGTCAGGAATATCATGCATTATTGAGAAGGTACGAGGGACAGTCTACTGAAATTCCATCTGGCTGCAACAAACCTGAAATCAAACTAGCTTCTATATGCAGCAAACACAATATTAACTACACATTATTTACTCACTGGACAACAATCACTGGGGCTCTTCTGTATGATTGACAACCTCAAATTTGGCTGAAAAGTCATTTTTGGGACTGGTTTTCCAGTCAAAGATAAGCCTTATCCTAAACAATGTAATTCATTGGTAATGGTGTAAGGCAAATTAAGCTAAGGCTTAACCTTGGTCCAGAAATTTACCCAGAGTTAGCAAACAATCAATTTTATGAGAAACATAAAAAAAGACCTCAACATACTGACTGTGTATATGGATAAAAGGATTCCACAAGAGGTGACACTCATGTGAGAAATGTACAGTGCCCACTAATATTGGCACCCTTGGTAAATATGAGCAAAAAGGCTGTGAAAAATTGTCTATATTGTTTAACCTTTTGTTCTTTTGTTTAAAAAAAATCACAAAAATACTCTGCTCTCATCAATATCAAACAATTGCAAACAAAACACAGGTTTATCAATATATATATCCTTATTAAATATAGATGTGCAACAATTACTGGCACCCTTTTAGTTAACACTTTGTGCTATCTCCCTTTGCCCAAATAACAGTTCTGAGTCTTCTTATAATGCCTGATGAGGTTGGAGAATATATGGCAAGGGATTTGAGACCATTCCGCCATACATGATCTCTCCAATTTCGAGGTCCACGCTGGTGGACTCTCCTCTTCAGTTCACCCCACAAGTTTTCTATGGGTTTCAAGTCAGGGGATTGGGATGGCCATGGCAGGACCTTGATTTTGTGGTCGGTAAACCATTTTTGTGTTGATTTTGATGTATGTTTGTATCAGCGTCCTGCTGGAAGGTCCAACCATGGCCCAATTTAAGCATTCTGGCAGAGGCAGTCTGTCACGTAATGAGGGTTAGGATCGATGCAATTGCAGTTAAGAGCTTTAATGAGGAGTATAATTTCCAGAGGGCAAAGGAAAAGACAAACCAAGGCTGGCAGTGGTCACACGATCAGGCAACAGTACAAAACAACAAGGCAGAGAATCAAGGTCAAAGGAGTAAACAAATTCAAAAACCAAGCTAACAAACACTAGATCAAGGCTTGGTACACGACAGTGAAAAGATCAACCCGAGCCTAATACTTTGCAATGGCTGTGTGTGTGAGAGTCTCTTAAGTAGTGTGGTGTAGTTGGTAGTAGGTGTGTTTATTGGAACTCTGGAGATGGTGTATGTGTCTGTGTGTGTGCTTGGGAGTTGTAGTCATCTTTGGCCATATTTGTAGTTTGTGGTGCATTCTGGGAAATGGAGTCACTGGTTTGCCGTGACATGACAGACCCCCATAGGGAAGCAAAGCTGAGCGGCATCCTCAGTCGAGCAGGAGGCTGAGCGTCATGCTCCATCAACTCTGCAGGCTGAACTTGGTTGGCTGAGTCAGCAGACTCAGGTAAAACCAGAGCTTGGTTGGTCATGACATCCACCTCAGGCATTAGCATAACTTGGATGGTCGTGACATCAGTCCCAGGCATAAGCACAACTTGGTTGGAGGTGACGTCAACCTCAGATATGTACCTGGCTTGGGAGGCCATCTAGTTGGCCGTCGACTGGAACTTGACTTGGAGGTTGCCTGGTTGCCCTCATGCTGGAGCTCTGGAGATGAGACCACCTCGTGGGTCTCATGCTGGAGCGCTGGGAAGGAGGCCACCATGTTGACCTCTGGCTGTGGCTCTGGGGATGAAGTCACCTTGTTGACCTCTGGCAGGAACTTTGCAGGTGAGACTGCCTCTTGGGTCTTAGGCTGGAGCTCTGGAACCAAGGTTGCCACGTTGACCTCCAGCTGGAGCTCTGCAGGTGAGATTGCTTCTTGAGTCTCAGGCTGGAGCTCTGGAACCGAGGTCACCATGTTAAAAAGCCTCTGCCATATTTAACCATGGGCATGAGGTACTTTTCCATATGGCTACCTCTCTGTGTGTGCCAAAACTACCTCTGGTGTTTATTGCAAAAAAGCACTATTTTGGTTTCATCTGACCATAGAACCTGATCCTATTTGAAGTTCCTACAGTGTTTGGCAAACTGAAGATGATTGAGTTTGTTTTTGGATGACAGTAGAGGCTTTTTTCTTGAACCCCTTCCAATCAACTTCTGGGCATGTAGGTGAATTCGGATTATAGTTTTGGAGACTTTCTGACGCAAACACGCAACTAACTTCTGCAATTTTCCAGCTGTGATCCTTGGAGATTTTTTTGGCCACTCAAACCATCCTCTTCACAGTGCGATGAGACAATATAGACACTCGTCCAATTCCAGGTTGATTCATAACATTTCCAGTTGACTGGAACTTCTTTAATTATTGCCCTGATGGTGGAAATGGGCATTTTAAAATGCTTGTGCTATTTTCTTATAGCCACTTCCCACTTTGTCAAGCTCAGCAACCTTTTGCCGCACATCACAGCTATATTTCATGGTGTTACCCATTGTTATGAATGACTAAGGGAATTTGGCCTATGTGTTACTTCATAGTTATACCCCTGTGAAACAGGAAGTCATGGTTGAACAAGTTCCTCTTCCTAGTGAACCAGGAGTACTAAAAAATGTAAAATATCAATGGGAATATACTTCAAATATATTACTCTAATATGAATTCATAGGGGTGCCAATAATTGTTGCACACCTATATTTAACTACGTGTGTAAAAAATAAATAAATAAATAAACCTGTGTTGTGTTTGCAGTTGTTTGATATCCATGAGAGCAGAGTATTTTTGTGAATTTTTTAAATAAAAGTTCAAAAGTTTAAACAATAAAGACAAGTTTTCATAGCCTTCTTTGCTCATATTTACCAAGGGTGCCAATATTAGTAGAAGGCACTGTATTATAATGTATAAACTAGTAGTCAAGGTTGCTATCAAGTTAGCTTACATTTAGCCAAAGATTGTATTGTGTAAACTATTAGGCAAAGTTACTAATAAGTTAGCTATCATATTATATATAAAAATTATATTAGTACTGTGAAAAAGTATTTCACAGTAGAAAAATAGATTTTTTCTGTTTTCTGTATATATTATAGTAAATAGTTTTAGATCTTCAAACGAAATACAGCATTAAACAAAGGCAAAGTGAGTAAACACACAACACACAATATAATTTTTTTTGAAGCAAAAACGATTATCCAACACCTTTCACCCATGTGAAAAACTAATTACCCCCTTAAACTTAAAATCTGGTTGTGTCACCTTTAGCAGCAATAACTGCAAATAACACTTGCAGTTGCACTGGAGATCAGTCTTTCAGTAATGTCTAGGACTAGGATTTACTCCTATGCTTTGGATCATTGTATTGCTGCATAATCCAGTTGTGCTTGAGTTTCAATTGATGGAC
This sequence comes from Ictalurus punctatus, assembly GCF_001660625.3. Classification (NCBI taxonomy): domain Eukaryota; kingdom Metazoa; phylum Chordata; class Actinopteri; order Siluriformes; family Ictaluridae; genus Ictalurus; species Ictalurus punctatus. Next base: position 20,817,825 of record NC_071284.1, read on the forward strand.
TGGAGTCCAGACATCCTCCTTTAGGATTTTCTGGTTGAGAGCAGAATTCATGTTTCCCTCAATTGTTGCAAGTTGCCCAGGCCTGTGTTTGGTTTACGCCAAATGTAATGGGACCCCTGTCTTCCAAACAGTTCCACTTTCGACTCCTCAGTCCACAGAACATTCTCTGATAAGGTTTGAGGATCATCAAGGTGTGTTTTGAAAAAAATTCAGACAAGTCTTAATGTTCTTCTGGGTTAGCAGGGTTCTTCTGTGTTTTCGCCTCACCACTCTTCCATGGATGCCATTTTTGCCCAGTGTCTTTCTAATAGTGGAGTAATAAACAGTGACATTTATTGTTGCTAGAGAGGCCATCCTTTGATATTGTACTTAGCTCTTTTGTGACTTCCTGGATGAGTAGTTGCTGTATCCTTGGAGGAATTTTGGAAGGTCAGCCACTTCTGGGAAGGTTCACTACTGTGCTGAGTTTTTCCATTTGGAGATAATGGCTCACACTGTGGTTCTTTGGAGTCCCAGAGCCTTTGAAATAGCTTTGTAACTCTTCCCAGACTGATGTATTTCAAGCACCTTCTTCCTTATCATTAATGGAATTTCTTTCAGTTTTGGCATAGTATGTTACTGGGTAAGACCTTTTAACCAACTTCATGCTGTTGAAAAAGTTCTATTTAAGTGTTGTTTTGTTTGAACAGGGTTTGCATTAATCAGGCCTGGTTGTGTCGGGTCTAGCTGAACCCCATTATGAATGCAGTTTCATAGATTTGGGGAATTAGTACCTATGGGGGAAATACATTTTCACAGAGCCACAGTTTTTATTAGATAACTTTTTTGCTTCAAGAAATAACTATCATTTAAAAACTGCATTTTGTTTTCACTCAGGTTGCCTTTATTTTATCTTAGATTTTGTTTTAATATCTGAAACAATTTAATATGAGTTATACACAGAAACAGAAGAAAGCACATCACTTTTTCACATCACTGTACATTATCCTGGTCAGGGTCCCAGTGGATTTTGCTGGCTCAAATTTAGCCTATTACCCAAAAACACTTAAAATTCAACATAGAAGCCAATACTCACATCTACCTCTGAGCCCAGTTGGAGATAGAAAAAAGACACCAGCCGTGAGTGAGAAGAAGGAAGGGTCCAGATTTATTGTTCCGTTCCCCCACACGAGATCCACACCGATGAGAAGTCTCAGAAGTGATCTGATACCCTGAGCTTATGCTCCAGTATTTATACTGTATTTACACAGTAAATAACCCATATGTTTCAAGAAGACTATGATATCAATACCAATAGGGTTAAAAAAGAGCTCATCTACCTTACTATTATGTTAAAAAAAAGGGCTATTCCACTTACCAATAGCTCAAAAAACAGGGCTTTTCAACTTACACATAGAATCAAAACCAGGGGTTTTCAAATTACACATAGAATCAAAACCAGGGGTTTTCGAATAACCCACATAATCAAAACCAAGGGTTTTCAAATAACCCATAGAATCAAAACCAAGGGTTTTCGAATAACTCATAGAATCAAAACCAAGGGCTTTCGAATAACCCATAGAATCAAAAGTGGAGAGACAAAACAATCTAGAGCGACCTTGGTCTTACTATTATCTCACGGGGTGGGGGCAGCTTGACTCAGCCACCCTTATAAATGGCTCCTCATGGTTTTCTCTTAAAATTAAGGCCTTCCTTGCGAGACAAGAATCTTCACAATCTGGATTATGGGTAAGTTACATTATTCTGTATTTTAGTTTATAATTATTTTCATATTTGCTCTATATCTCTTATTTTATATATAGTTATACTGCTTGAAAAACGGTTTACTGTACTTCCTACTTCATAATATCCTTATATTACCCTTCTACTGTCCTACATATCCTATTATTCTGTTTTTTATAAAGAGTTTTTCTGTTAATATAAGATATTACCCTTATAATATCTTAATACTCCTTTTCATTATTCTTATAAAGAATTTTGACTGTATGAGTGTGTGTGTGTGTGTGTGTGTGTGTGTGTGTGTGTGTGTTAGCACTCCTCAGCTCGTATATCTTTTTGACTTTTTGACTAATAAACCATAGTGTATTACTCTTAAAGATCTAAGATCTTTAAAGTGTGAATCCAATTCAATATTCAATATCAGTCAATATCCGCCTCACACCGCTTCTGTGTGTCTTGGTGCCCATCTTTTCTTCTTCTCCCCTTTACTGGATACTAAGTCTCCCTCATGTTTATTTTATGACATTTTTATCCACAACATTTCCCCCCTCTGAGGCTATAAAGCCTTATACACTGCCTTAATTAAGCGGGTATCTGTGGAGGAACTGGTTCTGCCGCACCCCATGGCCGTCCCACGCTAGCTGTCGGAGGATTACTCTAACGAAGCCATAATCCCTGCGCTGTCCTCGTAATCAAATGGGTCCCTTACATTAACCACTTCTACGCAACACTGATCAGAATAGGAGCTGAGGAGGTTTTGTAAACCTGGTGGGAGACATGCTAGCGGTGTGCGCCCCGTGGCTTCATAGTAGATTTGCAGCTGGAGAATGGGGTCCTTAGGGCCCCTACGTCACACTTTGCACCGGACCCATGTAGATGTACCTAACCATAATTCCTAACCCTTAGCTTCTCCTTTCAACTATATATATATATATATATATATATATATATATATATATATATATATATATATATATATATATATATATATATATGTTACCTCGAATCTAACTACCTTGATTATACGTTTGTTTGCCTACATCGATTATAAGTGTGATAAACTATCTACATGTCCCTATCTTTGTCAACTAGGCCTGTCAGCCCACAGTTTTGTATTTGTCGGGACCTGCAGAGTCTTGCTTCCCCCCAAAAAACAAACCCCAATCCTTCGCAGTCAGGGGTGGGCGAAAAAACCTCCTATGAGGAAAAATTCTCACCCTGTCAGCACTATGTGCTCGACAGCACCATTATACTTTTCTCGTGCCTGATTACGTCACACTTTGTTGCACATCACAGTTCATACCCCATCACATATCATATCACATCACAACATTTTATAACAATCGACATGACAGTCTCTATCGGCAGTATCCCTCCGTATTCCGGTTGTCTTCGGCTCAAGCACTTTACGTACTGTAGAGAACCACCCTTTGGGGAGAGGTTAGGCTAGCACTTACACCCAGGGTATGGATCATCACATCTTCTTGAACCTCAGGGTTCAGTAGATCTGCAACACAGATGAACACATAGAAAACACCAATAGGTCCCGTTTTTCTCGGATAGGCCCATTTGGCCACTACCTTGTACAAACAGGTCCTTGCGCCCCCTTGTGCTGTCCTCATCAGTCTTGGCTCATGTCCCGTCTCATGTTCTCGTAGATGGTCTCGCTGGTGTCGCTGCTGTCGCTGCTCATTGTCTCCCGTCTGTTGCTGCTATCGCTGCTCATTGTCTCCCGTCGCATTGTCTCGATCACCACCCCCCGTTGAGGCGGTAACGCCTCACCCTTAACAATGTACTGGCTAGAAAAGGAGGCGGAGGACATCACCATCTGCCATGCACAGGGGATCACACAGCAGGCCACCAGAGCCACAAGGAGAAGGAGGACGAACAGGGACACTCCCAAGCGGGTCAGAGCAGCAGTCCAATCTCCAGAAAGAAACCAGGAGAGCCATGGCGGGAGGCGGAGACTAGACCCAAAGCCGGAGTTAGCCGTTTGCTCCGCTTGGAGGGCCTGTAGTTGACCCAGGACCTTGGAGAGAGCACCCTCAGAACCAGTGTGCAAAGGGATTGCAGCACAGCACTCGGGACCAATCATTGCACAGACACCCTCTCCCGGGGCCCGCATCTGGTCCAGGACAAAACGGTTCTGAGCAGGCATGAGGGAAGTGGCATGGAGCTGATCACGGACCAGTCTGAGAGCACTCACCGAGTAGTTAATGAAGTGTTGCTCGTTGTACCACATGTAATTAATCCATGGCACATTGCGGTTGATCTGCACGGCCGGGAGTAAAATAGACGTTACACCACTGCCAACGGCCTCCATGGCTCTGTAGCGAGCAGGAACACCAACGGGGGTGCCCCCAAAGTCAAGATGGATGGTCTCATCAGCAGCCCAGTCAGAGTAGTTCGCTGCACCAGCGTCACGGACATACTGAGTCCACAGGGCCACGTCGCGGCATGAACGGGACCGGCTGGATGACGGTTGGTCAGCCACCAACAAAACACGGGTCTTACCGTCCAACCTAACCGGGGCGCAGCATCCCTGCCATTCCGCAGGCAAAGTCTGGCGTACACGGTGGCCCCCACAAAACCAGAAAACATCTGCAAGGGGAACAGTACCAACACTAAGATCAGGTAGGGGAATTGTCACACTGCGGGTGCATGGGGATGAATCACAGACAGAGAGGGTTTCAATTTGCAAATCATTAGCGAACAGGGAGACATTACATCGGGCAGACACGTTTCCCACAGGATATACGCCAACAGAGGAGCAGAGGCAGATGGGAAAGAACAAGGGCAGAGACGGTTGGACGCGGACAAAAGTCGACACTTGAGTGGATACAGGGTGAAACAGGCATGAGGAGCTTGCATTGTACATCCACGATGGGCCAAAGTCAGCAGAAAGGGCCCCAAGGAGGCACACAGTAGGACACAAAAAATCAACAGAATAAGGGGTGGTGAGGCATTCCATGAGGTTCCCCATAGGCAGCATAAAATGGGGGGTGAGGCTACGATCATGACATACGAGACACGAGCGATCTGTCACAGATCGAGCAGTATGGACCATCCATGCCAGATACATGTTACTCTGCTCCTCCGTAAGCGAGGTGTTATCGGTGGAGATTGAATATTATTGTAATTTCATTAATTTATGTGCGATCGGAGTTGACATCGGGGCAATGAGGAGGGGGTGGACAGCCCGGGATGCGAAAGGTGACCCTGTACTATCATGGTAAGAACACGCCGTAGCTGAGCAAAGGAACGGTAGCCACAGGGGGCCAATAGTGGGCAGCTCAAAGGAGCACCTACTCGTCCGTGCCCTACCAGTAATTCTAAGATGTCCTACGTGAATCTCCACAGATCGAGCTTGGGAGAAAGTGAATGAGGCCAAATAGGGACTTCTGCCAATCAGGGACTCTTCATGGGCGAGTCTAAGGAGAGCTAACGCGCACATCGAGCTACGTGAACCTACAGTTGAGCCAGGGGCCATCCAGGATCGAACATGCCTAATATGGGGATAGGGGGCTGTGCGGGAAGTAGCAGCCACTTGTGGGCGTAACGTATGATAGGAATCCAGGGCATTATTGAAGGTATGAATAGTCCTTCTAAACATTGGGTCGTAGAAAAAGAAAAAGCGTGCTATTAGCCCTGCTGCAAAAATCACCCTACCCCCATATGTGCTACTATTCTGTGGAGCTCGTCCCACCAGTCCCCTCCGGAACCGGTGGTAGGGGAGTGCGCAAGGATTCATGCGGCGACTGAAGTTCAGGACTAAGCTCAGGTAAGTTCAACTGTGCTTCTAGGGACTGTAGCGTATCCGAGTCGATTAGGCTCAGAGGCAAAGCGGGGTCGTCAAGGTCCTGACAGAGAGTGGCAAGCGTAGACAGAAAATCCTCCTCCGTTGGGGTTACAAATTCCTGTGGGCTGGTAACTACGACACCCGTCACTTCTACTCGGGGCGAGAGAACGGTTGGGCTACTGGCATCAGACTGAGACAGTTTATCTAGTTTTTCCACAGCCCGCCGCTTAGTCTGGGCTCGAGTGCCGTAGGCAGGGCTCAGGGATGCATCCGAATCACTGTCACTATCAGTGAACACCACTGCCCCAATGGGCTGCCTTGTACTGACTAGACCTGAGGTCGATGGTTGTTTGTCGGTAGTGTCTTGCAGTAGCGGTCCCTTACCTGGTTCGGTGCGGCTGCAGTGGTTCAAGTGATACCAGTAATTCCTCCCCTCAACTTTCACAGCCGTGGGGGTTGCAGCAACCACGGTGAAAGGTCCTTCCCGACGTCCCGCAAGGGGGCTCTTTCTCTTGAAAACACGAATGTATACCTGGTCCCCCGGTGCCACTAGACACATGTCCTCCCATACCTCGTTCTCTCCATGGACTGCCTCACGAACCTGTGAATACAAATGTCTATGGATTTGGGTGAGGGTTCGCACATAATCCTGCATTTCGTCCTGCAATTGTGCCAAAGACGGCCCTGTGTATGGACCTCGGGTGAACGCCATAGGCATTGGGCGCCCAGTAAGCATTTCATGAGGAGTCAAGTGCGTCATACGATTGGTCTGTGAACGCATCTTCATCAATGCCAGTGGTAAGGCCTGTACCCAGTTTAGGCGAGAGCTCTCGCATATTTTTGCCAGTTTATTAACTAGGGTACCGTTCACTCATTCCACCATGCCCTGGGATTGAGGATGATATACACAGCCTAGCTTATGATCTATTCCCAAGGCAGATGCCACATTGTCGATGACGTTATTCACAAAGTGGGTGCCGTTGTCCGAACTCAGAAAATCTGAAATACCGAACCGGGGAATGACCTCACGACATAAAAATTTAGCCGAGGCCCTCGCGTCTTCCTTGGAAGTCGCAGCTGCCTCCACCCACCTGCTGAAGCGGTCTACTATTACTAGAATGTAGCGCTTCCCTTCTTTCCGGTTGTCTGCTCCCATGTCTACATAATCCATCATTATATGCCGGAACGGCCCCGTCGGCGGGGGAATATGTCCTAAAGGGGCAGTAAAGTTCTTTCGCACATTGTTCTTGATACACACCTCACATCTTTTCAACGCATAGTCCACCATACTGGCCAGAAATGGGGACCACCATTCCTGACGGATTTTTCAGATAGTTTCGGTCCTATGGGCGTGATCCAAGCCATGGGCTTCTTTGATCAAGAGCGGGAGGTAACAGGCTGGGGCTATACACAATCCTTCTATGCTGCGCCACAATCCAGTACCCGCCTCTTTTTTTGCCCCCCGTTTTATCCACACCGATACTTCAGCCACACCTGCGGTGTTCTGCAGCTCCACTAAGTGGGCCACATTACCTGCGGATGCTGCAGCGGACTCTCCCCGGGCTGAGTTAGGGCCATCATCTGCGCAGGCCCTACGGCAGCTTTCTTTGCTACCTCATCCGCCAGTGCGTTCCCTTTAGTGATAAAGGAGTCATCAGTCCTATGTGCCCTGCATTTCACTACAGCTAATTTTGTGGGCAATGTCATAGCATATAGTAAATCTGAAATCGCTTCCCCATGGGTCACGGCAGACCCATCTGCCCGCTGGAATCCCCTTTGCGCCCAGATTGGTCCAAACACATGGCAGACTCCATGAGCATAGGCCGAGTCCGTATATACAGTGCAACTCTCATTACGGCCCAAATTACACGCAGCTGTCAACGCCCATAGTTCAGCTAGCTGGGCTGAGCAGGGTTGGGGAAGGGGAACACTCATCACCACCTCAAACGTCGCCGGGTTTTGTCGTGCTTCTACTACTGCCAACCCAGCCTTATTGCCCGTATCAGTACGATAACAGGAACCGTCCACAAAATACGTATGCTTAGCATTATCAATAGGGCAGTTCTCCAAATCCGAACGCGCTTTCAAAAATTTCTCTGATTCCGCTACGCACTCATGGGGTACACCATCTATCGGGGTTACCAGTTTATCGGCCGGATTCACCGTAGTGCACCGTTCTATAGTGAGCTCCGGGGCTGACAGAATGGAGTCATATCCTGTTCGACGGGAGTTCATTATCACAAAGGTCTGACTCGTTAGGAGCGCATGCAGTGCATGGGTCGTATATAATGTGTTGTGGATAAAAATGACATGAAATAAACATGAGGGAGACTTAGTATGAGTAAAATGTAATTTTATTGGTAATTCACGGGACTGGTGGGTGCGTAGTCTGGAGGAGAGCGGGAGGGGGAAGAAAATGGGGTGCATCCTGGGGACATGGGAAAGTCGGCAAAGGTGAAGTGAGAGGACCACTGAGAGTGGGGCGGACTGGTAGGTGAGAAGAGGGACGAATGGTTGGGGCCCGGATCAGAGAAGAGGACATCTCCCTCAGACTGAAAGCTGGAGGGGGGTTCTGGCTGTGTAGAGGCATCAACACACATGTTCACGGGGCAGATTCTGTATCAGAGGGGAGGGGGGAACCCCGCATTTCCATTTCCATTTCTGGAGGGGGTGCTGCGAAGATAGTTAAGTAGCACCATGATATCAGCAGTGAGATGCATAAGCTGATAATGAGTGTCCAGATCGAGATCCAGATCCAGATCCAGTAATGGGGAGAGGAAGGACTGACGACGGGCACCTAGACACATAGAAGCGGGATTAGGCGGACATTGACAAATTGGAATTACACTTTAAAGATCTTTAAGAGCACTACACTGTGGTGTAGTAGTCAAAAAAGTCAAAAAGAGGTATACCAGCTGAGCTGAGGAGTGTTAATGCACACACACACACACGCTCGTGCAGTCAAGGGCGGGCAAGTAGACACAACATACACACACACTCTCTCTTTCTCATACACACACATGAATAACTTTATAAGAATAATGAGAAAGGAGTAATAAGATATTATAATATCTTATAGTAATAGAGAAACTCTCTATAAAAAACAGAATAGGATATGCAGGACAGTAGAACTGTAATGATATTAAGAAGTTGGAAGTACAGTAAACCGCTTTTCAAGTAGTATAAATATATATAAAATAAGAAATATAGAGCAAACATGAAAATAAATTATAAGCTAGAAATACAGAGAAATGTAACTTACTCATAATTCAGATGGTGAAGATTCTTGTCTCGCAAGGAAGGCCTTAATTTTAAGAGAGAACCATGAGGAGCCATTTATAAAGGTGGCTGAGTCAAGCTGCCCCCCCGCAAGATAATAGTAAGACCAAGGTCACTCTAGATTGTTTTGTCTCTCCACTTTTGATTTTACGGGTTATTCAAATCCCTTGGTTTCGATTCTCTGGGTTATTCAAATCCCTTGGTTTTGATTCTCTGGGTTATTAGAATCCCTTGGTTGTGATTTTCTGGGTTATTAGAAATCCCTTGGTTTTGATTTTATGTGTAATTTGAGAACCCCTGGTTTTGATTCTATGTGTAAGTGGAATAGCCCTTTTCTGGAACACAAGAGTAAGGTAGATGAGCTCTTTTTTTAACCCTATTGGTAGTGATATCATAGTTTTCTTGAAACATATGGGTTATTTACTGTGTAAGTACAGTATAAATACTGGAGCTTAAGCTCAGGGTATCAGATCACTTCTGAGAATTCTCATCGGTGTGGATCTCGTGTGGTGGAACGGAACCAATAAATCTGGACCCTTGCTTCTTCTCACTCACGGCTGGTGTCTTTTTTTCTATCTCCAACTGGGCTCAGAGGTAGATGTGAGTATTGGCTTCTATGTTGAATTTTAAGTGTTTTTGGGTAATAGGCTAAATTTGAGCCAACAAATGTAACTGGGTGCCCCATGGTGATTGAGGACGCTTTCTGATATGCAAATGCGGCCGCTGCCAAAGACCGATAACAGGGTGGCATCCCTTTTTCTACGTTATCGAGAGCCGTGCTGTAATAGGCGATGGCCTGCTTTCCCATCCCTTGTTGCTGATGAGTTAGGACAGCCGATGCGTACCCCTTTCTTTCGGATACATAGAGGTGAAACGGTTTGCTATAGTCTGGTCATTAAGGCCATTTTAATATCTGCGAGTGCGGCTAGAGCTTCAGGAGTCCAGACGAGGGGGGCATTTGGCTGTGATTGGTCTGCTGCCTTAATCATGTCCCGTAATGGTTGAACCCTTAGCGCGAACTCACATATCCATGGGCGACTGAACCCCGCCATTCCTAGAAACGCCAACATCTGTCGCACGGTGGTTGGCTGTGGGGCCTTGCGTATGGCCTCTACATGCTTTGGTGCTATAGTACAGCTTTCTCCCTCTAACACATGACCTAGGTATTCCACTTTTTGTCTACAAAATTGCAACTTTTCTTTACTTACTTTGTGGCCATTTTCGGCCAACGTTCTTAGAACCTTTAGTGAGTCGTGCTGGCATTGTTCTTTGGACGCACTACAAATCAAAATGTCGTCGACATATTGCAAGATGGTGCTACGGCACTCCAGGGCTGAGAGGTCTTGAGCCAGTACCTGATTAAATATGGATGGGCTTTCACAGTATCCCTGCGGAAGTCTAGTGTATGTGTACTGCTGCCCTTCATACGTGAAAGCAAACAAATGCTGTGAGTCTGGGTGCAGTGGCACGCTAAAAAATGCTGAGCATAAGTCTATGACAGTATACCATTTGGTCCCTTCTGGAATGTTCGACAATAGGGTGTGTGGGTCTGGCACTACCGGTGTTTCAGGTATCACGATTTGGTTAATAGCATGCAAATCATGTACTAGCCTCCACTTCTCTGAGTCAGGTTTTCTAACTGGAAAAATGGGGGTATTGCACTGACTTCGCGTGGAGATTAGCACTCCGGCCTCTACCAATCCATGTATTGTGGGCCGTATGCCTTCTCTAGCTTGCGCTGACAACGGATACTGTTTCTGGTAGGGCAACCTTGCATTCTCTTTTACCTTAATCTGAGCTAGGTCGGCGGATTTAACAAACCCTACGTCGGTCGGATGTTTTGTCCATAGCTGTTCTGGAACAGTTTTCAGTATTTCCTCATTGTCCTGATCTTTTGCTGCCTTAACTGCCATTTGCAAACCACTTCGGTCCGTGCTCGTGCATATGCAGACACTAGTGGCCACGGCGGGGTCAACTGCTGTTATTGCGATTCGCACAAACTTTCCATCAGGCAACTTGTGCAAAGACGGATTGGTAGTTGGCTTCCACTCTTTTACTTCTTTCGCCTGCCTTATCATTGGCCCTACATCTTCCGGTTCAAGGCCTTTGGTGACCATGAGTGTGACATGGGGCGCTGTCCCTTCCAGCTGATACCAGTTTGTGATTCTCTTTGGGAGCTTGATCATAGCCGCCACTCCCTGTGGGCCACTTATTATTTCCCTGGTTTTAATGTCCATTACTTGTCCCTGTTCCATGTCTTCCCAAAGCTGAGCATATTCCTGGTCTCGTCCACCGTCATCATATTTAATAGTGCAATATAAAGGGGCCTCCACCTCTGTGCAATCGGGACGCATGTACTGTAACCATGGTTTCCATTCTGCGTATCTGTGCCAGCGTTCCGAGTTAGATGGATCGGACATCTCCAACCAGTATACCATCCTCACATTATGGGCGGTGCTAGGTGGCTCGTGCAACAGTAGGCATTGTGTGGATATTGATTTAGGGAATGTCACCCAAATCCCAGTCACCTCGCACTGTATCTGAACTCCCAACTTACACAGGGCATCACGGCCCAGTAGGTTGACAGGCGCTCCTGGCGAATATAACAGGGGTGCTTGTATTGTCATGCCATCCAGAGTTAGTTCTTGAGGCTCGGTGAATCGTAAGGTCTGTATTTTTCCTGAGAAGCCCATAGTTTGAATTGCCTTACAGGTGAGGGGGAGCTGTGAACCTTCTTTCCCTATGCTTGAATATGTAGCTCCAGTGTCGATCATAAATGGCGCTTGCAAGGTGTTTCCGATCGTAACTGTAACAGTTGGCTCTTGTTCTGGGTGCAGCGTGGTGACGGACTGCATGAGCCCCCCCCCCCGGGCTTCTCTAGGCCTCCTCAACTCCGGCTGGGTCCCGGCTCCCCATAGGGGCCATACATGGGGCCACCTGGGGATACTGGGGGTAGCGGTTGACACTGAGGTGGCATTCCATAGCTCTCCGGCACTCTCAGTCCAAGCACCTGACCTCTTCTTTCCGCCCTATCCACGCAGTCTCCCCAAGTTGGTCGTGGGACACGTGGACAATTTCTCCTGAAGTGGCTAGGATCGCCGCATCCCCAACACCCTTCAGTTGCCATATTTGGTCTTTGCAAAACTCGACCCCGTCCGTATCCTCCTCCCCTCCCCCAGGCAGGTGGCGTACCCGGGTAAATGGGGGCCCTCATATGATATATGTAATCCATCTGGGCGGGGTGCGGCATAGTAGTTATGTGTGGGACTTGCGGTTGTGGATGGGCCTGGTATCCACTGGCCAGCAGCAAAGGGTCAGCCAGTGCTGGGGCTGCCGCTTGTGGATAGGGCACCATTACCGCCGCTTGTTTAATGTGTTCCTTCCTCCGTTCCTTCTCTTCCTGTTTAGTCCTGGTCAGTTCGCCAAGCTGTGCCTTACAGAGTTGGCTCATTAGGGTTTCGGTGGCATCTTTAGCTTCTTTTTTCAGCTTTCTGTGTTGCTCCACGTGATGGGTCACATGTGCCAGAAATGAAGCCCATTCCATTGCGTTGAGCTCCACCACTTCCTCTAACTTCTGCTGTACCTCCCCAGGGAGAGCCTTCTTCAACAGCAGTTTGAACAGTCCCACACTTGCCACCGAATCGTCCCATTTGGCACCCATTTCATCCCTCCATTTGTCTTGAAACTCTTGTATGAAGGTTATCACGTTTTCTTCGTCTTTCAGTTTTATATTTTCGAGCTTCCCAGGGTCCATCTTAGCCGCAAACATACTCCTCACAGCGTCCCATATTTCTTGTCGGTACAGGCCAAACGGGATGGCGTCAGCCTTGGGGTCGTCTATCAAATCCCTGTGTTCTGCCCCATCGAAAATTTCTTCAGCCTGTCCCTTGCCCACTGTTTTTTCTCAGAGAATGGCTTTGATATTGCCAATCGCCAGGTGCTGTCCTGATGTTTTTTCCTCAAACTGTGTAATCCATTTCTGCCCCCCTTCACACATGTTGGGTAGTCGTTGGATCAGGCCCGTTAGGTCCATGAAACTCCAGGGTGCATAATGTAGGGCTTTTCCTTTAACCATGAGGGGCATCATCTGACCTGGGGGTGACCACCCAACCTGATTAAGGCTGGGCTCCGACTGGGAGCGGGCATGCGCTAAGTACGCTGTGATACCTGGTTTGAATCTCACTGGGGGCTTCAGGCTTGCCCTGCTCCGTAGTGATCTAGCTTCTCTAGGCTCCGAGTCCTCCTCCTCACTGACATCTTGTTCAACTTTTCCTTCGTTGTCTGTTTCAGTCCTCTCGCTCTCAGTCCCCCCTTGTTCGTCCAGATCCATGTCTGAACTCACTTGCTTCTTCTTCTGCTGGTGGTATATTAGGACCTTTGAGGCCTTACTCAGGCTCTTCACATGTTTTCCTGCTGACTGGCTCAGTGCTCTTCTCAACCTCTGTGATTTAGATTTTCCCAAACGGGGCTTGTGCGCATATTTATTTTTCACAGCCGTCGCCATTTGGACTGCTTGACCTGCGATATTTTTCAATTCATCCATTTTACCCACGCCGTATGATATCCCATCCTCCAATTCCTTATCCTCCTCATATGGGGAGAGCACCACATCCCCCTCTATATGGACCATCCACCCCACATTGTCTCTCGGCTCCCCTTTTTCTCCTCCTCTGGTATGTGGAGCCCCTCGTGCTCCGTTTTCAACCTCGTACCCTCTCTCACTCCTACGACCTTTTTGATTATCACTGGTATTATGCTCCTCCCGCTCCTGTATTTCCTCCAGTTTCTTGTCTCTTTGCTTGTGCACCATCGGCCGTGACCCTGGCCTCGGGGTGCTAGTGCTGGTGGGACTCTCCCCGTGCTCCGGCCACCCCGGAGTGTGGGTCCAGTTTTTCATATACTCCTGTAGTTCCCTGTCCCTCTCTTTGTTGCCTACCTGTGGGAGGTCCAGCCGTGGGCTTTCGCCCTCAATCGGGGTTCTATCCTCGTATCCGGCAGCTCCTTCTTCAATTTTGGTAGGTTCTCCATCCTCCCACATGCGATGCCTCATTCTTTGGTATCCAGTGAATGTTCCCCGTATGTCCACCTCGGTTTCCTTCCATTCATCTTCTCTGTCCTCCAGGTCTTGCATCATGTAAAGCCCGGCAGGTGGGGCACTTCCGACAGGTCTCACTGGAGGGTGGTACTGAGGGTTATATGAGGGCGGGGCCTCGGCCCATTCCTTCTGAATGGCCTCTTTTATCTTTTTTCCTAGGCTTGCTTCCCTTTCTTCTTTCTTCCGTACCACCGCCTCTGCTCGTTCTCTCTGCCGTCTATCCTTCTCCTTCTCCTCTTTCCCTGTCTTCACAAACCAGTCCACTATCTTCTCTGTCTCCACACATTTCTCCCTCACTCTCAAGCCTTTTTTCTGTTCATTCCATACAGCTAATCTCTCTTTCATTATCTGGCATAGCTGTTCATCAAGAGTACCCTCCTCGGACCATTTCCACTCACCACTAGTCTTCTCACTCCATTTTTTACAATAATGCCTAATGTCCTTCTCATCTGTACAGTGTTTGCTTATCACCCTCTCTATCGGGCTCATCTTTTTCTTACATTCAGCCATAACTCTGGTCGTGTCTCACACCTCTCAGCCCTTAGAGTCTTTTGTACACGCCCCCCCTAAATCCCCTAAGTTATCCCTCACAGCCAAATGTTTTCCTCCTACCTTGTCCTGCTGTTCCAGCCTGCTTAGCCTATCTCGTACCGATTTATGCCTGCTTTTCCCTTCCGTCCGTACTCGGTCCAGCCAGCCTCCCTAGGGACTGTTGTGGATAAAAAATGTCATAAAATAAACATGAGGGAGACCTAGTATCCAGTAAAGGGGAGAAGAAGAAAAGATGGGCACCAAGACACACAGAAGCGGTGTGAGGCGGATATTGACTGATATTGAATATTGAATTGGATTCACACTTTAAAGATCTTAGATCTTTAAGAGTAATACACTATGGTTTATTAGTCAAAAAGTCAAAAAGATATACGAGCTGAGGAGTGCTAACACACACACACACACACACACACACACACACACACACACACTCATACAGTCAAAATTCTTTATAAGAATAATGAAAAGGAGTATTAAGATATTATAAGGGTAATATCTTAAGGGTAATACACTATGGTTTATTAGTCAAAAAGTCAAAAAGAAGTATACGAGCTGAGGAGTGCTAACACACACACACACTCGTACAGTCAAGGGCGGGCAAGTAGACATAACACACACACACACACACACACACTCTCTCTCTCTCTCTCTCTCTCTCTCACACATACTACTATAACTTTATAAGAATAATAAAAAGGAATATTAAGATATTATAAGGGTAATATCTTATAATAATAATATATATACTCTTTATAAAAAAAACAGAATAATAGGATATGTAGGACAGTAGAACTGTACTGATATTATGAAGTAGGAAGTACAGTCAACCGTTTTTCAAGCAGTATAACTATATATAAAATAGAGATATAGAGCAAATATGAAAATAAATGATAAACTAGAAATACAGGAAAATATAACTTACTCATAATTCAGATGGTGAAGATTCTTGTCTCGCAAGGAAGGCCTTAATTTTAAGAGAAAACCATGAGGAGCCATTTATAAGGGTAGCTGAGTCAAGCTGCCCCCCCGCAAGATAATAGTAAGACCAGGGTCACTCTAGATTGTTTTGTCTCTCCACTTTTGATTCTATGTGTAATTTGAAAAGCCCTGGTTTTGATTCTATGGGTAATTTGAAAAGCCCTGGTTTTGATTCTATGTGTAATTTGAAAACCCCTGGTTTTGATTCTATGTGTAAGTTGAAAAGCCCTGTTTTTTGAGCTAATGGTAAGTGGAATAGCCCTTTTTTAGAACATAATAGTAAGGTAGATGAGCTCTTTTTTAACCCTATTGGTATTGATATAGTCTTCTTGAAACATATGGGTTATTTACTGTGTAAATACAGTATAAATACTGGAGCTTAAGCTCAGGGTATCAGATCACTTCTGAGAATTCTCATCGGTGTGGATCTTGTGTGGTGGAACGGAACCAATAAAGCTGGACCCTTGCTTCTTCTCACTCACGGCTGGTGTCTTTTTTTCTATCTCCAACTGGGCAAAGAGGTAGATGTGAGAATTGGCTTCTAAGTTGAATTTTAAGTGTTTTTGGGTAATAGGCTAAATTTGAGCCAGTAGGACTCACATACACTCAGAGTACATACATTCAATTTAATTAAGACGATTAATTAATTAAGTAAGATGATTCAATTAATCTTATGAATCTTAAGTTTAACTGTTTCACACAGCCTCACACAACGGCCAATCCGGCAATTCTTACATGTTTACAATGTTCTTAGACATAATATTTACAACCCCTATTCAATGTTACCCAATTTTGGGGCCTGTACTTTTTCACTTATCATAAGTGTTTTCGGGAAGGAATACAACAGGGGAAAAATTATTTTAAATTAAATTATATTATGTGTGTGTGTGTGTGTGTGTGTGTGTGTGTTAGCACTGAGTTCCCCTAATCATTCATTACTACTACTATTGCCGTTGCTAGTTTACGTATGAGTGGCCACTACAGTAACGACTTGATTGGTAGTTACTTGATTGATTACCACACTGTTATGGGTGAGGTCCGGGAATGTACCTGGGATGGGATACCAATCCATTACACGGCACTATGCACACACTCATTTGCAGTTTAACATAACCAGTCCAATTACCGGCATGTTTATGGGAGGTGGGAGGAAACTGGAGAACCTGGAGATTACCCATGCATACTCACCTGCATACCTGCTGCACCACAGTGCTGTCCTTGTTTCTTAAAGCTAGGGATATATACTAATTAAGTTGGCAATTATAATGGATAACTTTATGATTGACCCAGCACATCATTATGAATTTTGCGTGGAATCAATATGGTCCTCTGTACATTACAAAAATTACCACTAGTGTTTTACTAAATAATGTCAACTTTTAAATTTTGAGAGGTATTCTTTAACAAAAACTTTAAACTTTAACAAAACTGTTTTAGACTTTTCAAACTCACTCACTTTCAGTAACCGCTTTATCCTGGTCAGGATCCCGGTGAATCCAGAGCCTATTTCAGGAACACTGAGCATGAGCCAGGAATGGAAGAGAGGTGTGATGAATTCAAAGAAACAAGAGGAAACCCATGTCGACACCAGGAAAACATGCACAGAAACTCTGCACAGACAGCAACCCGAGTTCAGGATCGAACCCAGAAACCTGGAATTGTGAGGCAGCAATGCAACCACTTTTTTTTTTTCAAATGTTATTGTTGTTGTTTTTTTAAATAAAAAAAATAAAAAACATTTCATGGTAAGGGAACCCAGTGCACATTCTGATTTTATTCATACAAAAAGAATGCTCCCTTTCCTCTGAAGCACAGCATATACTACATCTCGCAGTGTGTGGAGAATCACAGGTTAAGGAAGAGAGGTGATTTGTAATTTAGTGGGAGGATGAGCCAGGGTATACTGTCTGAGCAAATTCCATACTAGTGAAGTACATCCCTTGTTAAAGCAGTTTCAGCCATGCAAAACTCTACAATCTTACACAAAGCCCTGGAAACATCTGCTCTGGCAGACCCATGGGCCAGGGAGGGAGGGAATGAAGGAGGGAGGAGATGACTGGAAAATGTGAGTCGTTTGAAAAACAAAATGTTGTGGGAGTTGGTTGTATTAAGGAGTTTGGACAAGCGAGAGTAGATAGGGCAGGAAAGAGCTGACTGAGGGGGTGCAGACTGGAAGATCAGAGAATGCTTTGAGCCTTATCAATGTGCTGTGTAAGAACTTGCAGGTGTTATGCCCTTTAGAAGGCAGATTTGGCCTGGGATCTGGCAGCAGATGTGTAATGCTCTGATAGGAGGAAACGGAAACCTGTTGGTTGTACTTTTCACATATTCTCCATTTCTACAATAGTGCATATGCCGTAGTAACATGCCATTTTTGTATTTTGTGATATGCACTGTCATTTTAGATATAGAGAGGTATTAGAAAAAGTAAGATAGATGGTAATCACTGGCAATTATGAGATACAGAAAATGAGTCAAGAAAAATAGATAAAAAGAAAGAGATGTATTTAAAATATGGCAAAACTAAGAAGGACTGAATCTGTCACATATACTTTATTTTTGGTTATGGGTGTGTTTAGTGTGTTTTAATCTTATTGTGAAAGGGGAACATGCAGATATACAGTATGTGTGAATGTTGTTTGTGTACAGATATGAGTTGAGTGTGTGGTTAATTTGCAGTACTCTCTAGTGGGATAGGACATTTAATGCAGCATTCATTTATGAGCTGAGAAGCCTTGTGTGTGTATGTATGCACAAACTCAGACCCATTCTCTTTAGATGATGGTTGGTTCAGGGCGCCAATACTTTCGAGAGCCGATGGCATAGGGCACCAATACTTTCGAGAGCCGGACAATTAGGGTGCCAGCACTGTTAGAGCTGGCCGTGTGGTGCGCCAATACTTTTTAGAGCCGGCTGTCAAGGGCGCCAGTACTTTTGAGAGCTGGTCGTGAGGGGTGCCAATACTTTCTCAGGAAATGTACCGGTCTAGTTATAATTATTCTTCTTCTTCCA
The DNA here is from genome assembly GCF_001660625.3 of Ictalurus punctatus. Classification (NCBI taxonomy): domain Eukaryota; kingdom Metazoa; phylum Chordata; class Actinopteri; order Siluriformes; family Ictaluridae; genus Ictalurus; species Ictalurus punctatus. The sequence goes on from NC_071284.1 coordinate 20,836,259, forward strand.
CTTTTTTTTCTGCGCATAATCGACGGGTGAGGTGTCAATTTCCCATAGACTTGCATTGAGTTGCGAAAGTATTGGCCCTCTAAAGAGAAAGCTCTAAAAGTTTTTCCTCCATACACATTCGGCTCTAAAATGTATTGGCACCCGATCTGTTCGGATCTCAGAAGTATTGGCACCCTATCTGTCTGGCTCTCAAAAGTATTGTCACCTCACACGGCCAGCTCTCAAAAGTACTGCCGCCCTTCACGGTCGGCTCTAAAAAGTATTGGCGCACTACACGGCCAGCTCTAACAGTGCTGGCGCCCTATCTGTTCAGCTCTCAAAAGTATTGGCGCCCTTCACGGGCAGCTCTTGAAAGTATTGGCGCCCAATCCGAATTTTGCCACGGCAAGCACCAGTCACATTTTCTTCAGGAAATGTACTGGTCTAGTTGTAATTGGTATTTTGCATTTTGTTTCATGTTTTGCAGACAGCCTTTCTTTAGGTCTGTGCAGAAAGAAAGCTATTTACAGAAAAGAGCTCCAAGCTCATAAAGGACAGTGTAAACATCACTGCGTGCCATTCTAAGTAAGTACGTAAGTAAGCAAGCGAGTAAGTAATTGCATACATACGTACAAAAGTAAGTAAGTAAGTAAATTAAGTAAGTAAGTAAGTCCCATGTTCCTTCTAATGTTTGAAATTGAGTTGGCAGTGTACAAATTATGCAATGGCATGGGTGGAGAGTTTTAATAAATCTGTATGATATTTTATTGCTAGTTTAAAAAAAAATAATATGTGTAACAAATAAACAACAAAATTGGTCAGAGGGTATTGATAAATTTTCTATAACAGCATAGCTCTAACAATAGTTCTGGCTGTAATTTAAATATGATATTAATATGCTTGTTCTAATGTGTCATCCTTTCAATAATAACAACTTATGTACAGGGACTTGTATGGTGGAAGGTCTAGATAATTTGATGGTAATAATAAACCAATTTTAACATAGTAAAATGTATAATTGTTAATATTGCTCAACTTACTTTTATATATTTATTTGTTACAATTGTAAATTTTCTGCTATGGGAGACTCTTCAGGACAGAGTGGTTTGAGTTGTCCGATTTCTCTGTAAAATGACAAGCTGCATTTTTTTGTCTTATTAACTTTAAGAGAGAGAAAAAACGAGAGCTGCTGTTATGTGAGTGATAACATAAACAAACTAGTCTCACAGACATTCCATTAAATTAAATTAACTATAAATGGTTAAAAAGCAAGATGTGTTGTTCAATTTTAAATTATAAATTGTAATCATTGGCAAATTGCTGTGGTATAAGTGGGATACACTGTATATGTATCTTATAAGCAAGGTATATTTGTCACTCAGTCAAATTGACACACTATTATGCTGTTGGGAGAGAGAAAGAGTCATAATGGGGTTCTGTCAGGGTTGCGAAGGAACTACTGTGAAGGAGTACATAGAATTATATCAGGGAAAGTGTGTGTGTGTGTGTGTGTGTCTGAGAGAGGGGGTAGACAAACTGACCTAGAAAAAGGCAGCTGGGGAGAAGGTTGTGGCAAAACTGAGGCCTTCTGCAAACAACATGTGGAAAGGCTCTGGCCTCTAATGTAGCGTGGAGCATTTATGCACTGTGTGCAGACTCCTCTCGCCAGCCATTGGGAAACTGCAGTAGTGTGGGCCTGTAGCAGCTATGACAATCTGACATCTTCCTCTTCATCTTAATTCACCTCCTGTCCCCACCAGTCGAACCAAAGACTGCCTGAGGACTATTCCCTTAACAGATCTGCTTCAGCTGTATATGTGCATGGAAGTGCTTAACCACAATGCTCCATGAGTAGGTGGCTCCTGACATACCTCTTTGTTTTTCCAAGCCATGTAAAGTGAAACTGAAGGGAGGGGGATATTTAAAAAAAAGAAAAAAAGGTCTTTCTTCATACCCATTATATGACAGGATCTCATGCATGCCAGATGAAATGGTGAACAAATCCAGAATTGGATATTCTTCTGTTGGGGACTTGACATGTTTTATCCAGTCATGAGATGACTCAGTTTTCAGTTGGTGGCTCAAGACTGGAAGCTCCTACCAGAAGGATACAATTGTAAACATTTGGTGAAAGACCAGACATCACACTTGACCTTTGGCACATTCTTTACACATTTTTGCACTCTCACTGGCCTGCTCAGGAGCAAGTTTTAAAAATGACAGGAGCACCATGAGTCTACTCTTATTCAAAAGGAAAGCTGTCTATCTTTTTCTTATTTCTTGACATAATTAGGCAAGTAATCTTATATCATTCCAAGCATTTAATGATTTTATATCAGCTTCAAAACCAGTTCCCAACTATGCCCAATCAGGCTTTATGATCTGTTCGTGCTTCTCTTGCTTGCACAGCTAAAGGGTAAAATACCCAGAGAAAGTAGAACTCCAGCTGCAACCTGAAAGAAATATGATGAAAAGATCTTTAAAGACATCCTCACACTGGCCTTCTCCACTCTTCCTCCTGGCCAGACAGCTGCATACTCTGGACATATCAAGGCCAGCTCAGCATGAGAGAGGCAGATGATAGGGCCACTGTTCCTAGCCATGTGCCTTGAGCCTGTCTCTAGTGGTTGTTAGAACAGAGAGAGTGGAGCAGAGTGGAAAAGACTACTTCCTGCTGCTGTCCAACAGTCTCTTAAAAGAGTTACTGTGCAGTTCCTTAAGCACTTTATGGACATGTGAAGTAGGCTTGGATAGTAACCTGATTGTCTGTGGATCTTTACATATGAACATGATGAGGTAATGTTTACCTCATATTGTATGACTGCCAGTATGTACAGTATTAAAAATCTACACACACACACACACACACACACACACACACACACACACACACACACACACACATATATACATATATATATATATATATATATATATATATATATGAAACACTGCCTATTAATAAAGTTGATACACATAAAAGGACACATAAAATTGACGTTTTATAGTAATTTTCACGATTTTAATTAACCAAAAACAAAAAAGATAAGTCACATGGAAAAGTAAGTACACCCCATACATTTATCACAACTTCAAATCCATAAAATTAGAATCATGTGTTCAAGATTGGGTGCCAGTGATAAGAACTTGCTTAGGGAGTGCAGGTGGAACCTGTCTTATTTATACCTCTCTTATATCTAGTGTTTGTTGCTCCCTTTGTTATTGAGGTGTCATCATGCCAAGATCTAAAGAGTTCTGTAAGGCTGGCTGTGTAGATGTAGATGCTTATGAGTCTGGCAAGGGATTGAAAACAATCTCCAAATTATTTGAAATACAGCATTCACCTGTAAGGAAAATAATCTACTAATGAAGCAGATTTCAGGACTGGCTGTCCCAGCAAATTTAGCCCAAGAGCAGGCTGTCTGATGCAAAAAGAAGTCTCCAAGGACCCCAAAATTTAATCACAGGATCTGCTAGTAGGCCTTGCAACTGTTGGTATCAAAGTACATGATTCGACAATCAGAAAGATAAAAAATAGAATCAGAAAATTTTACCTGCATGGGAGGCGAGCCAGACAAGAGCCTTTGCAAGATTACTGTTTACCAATTAGCATATAGGCAAAGACCAGGCTTTTTGGAATAATGTGCTCTGGACAGACAAATCAAAGATAGAGTTGTTTGGCCACAGCAACAGCAGACATGTTTGGCGTAGACCAAAGACAGCTTTTCAGGAAAAGCACCTCATACCAACTGTGAAGCATGATGATGGAAATGTTATGGTTTAGGGTTGCTTTGCTGCCTCAGGGACTGAACAGCTTGCATTCATTGATTGACCTTTCAACAAGATAATGGTCCTAAGCACACTAGCAAATCCACCAAGGAATGGCTAAAAACAAAAAACATATGGAGGGCTATGGAATAGCCTAGTCCAAGCCTTGATTTGAATCCCATTGAAATGTTGTGGGGGAATTTGAAACAGCCAGTACATACAAGAAAAACATCAAACATCTTGCAACTGAAAGAATATTGCATGGAAGAGTGGTCATACATTCCAGTAAGTCTGGTGGAAAATTATGCGAAATGCCTACAAGAAGTTATTTTTCCTAAAGGGGGCAATACTAGCTTCTGAGGCCAAGGGTATACTACTTACTTTTTCCACAGAAGAATATCACCTCTATTGGTATTTCTGTTGAATAAATGATTGAAAAAGCTCACTTTTCTTGTGGCTTTGTTCAAGTATACCAACTTCATTAATAGGCACTGTTTCAAAATATGTCAAAAAGCCAACAATGGGATGTACTTATTTTTTCACAGGACATTATATATATATATATATATATATATATATATATATATATATATATATATATATATATATATATATATATATATATATATATATATATATACTCACACACACACACACACACACATATATATATATATATATATATATATATATATATATATATATATATATATATATATATATATATATATATATATATATTTGTGTGTGTGTGTGTGTGTGTTTGTGTGTGTGTGTGTGTGTGTGTGTGTGAGAGTGTATATATTTTATATATTTATATATATATATATAGTTTTTGGAATATATAAGTTCCTATCACAATTGTTTGCAGTCAATTGGAAATTTAGAGTTTCCCAAACTGGATGGATCTCTTCAATATGCTCATCAGAGTCACTGAAAAGGCACATACCCAGTGCTTTCCCTCTCAATGGGAACCAGACTACATTTTACACAGTAACGATTTCTAAATGACACTGATGTCATTGAAGTGACACCAAAATAAAATGCTTTTTTGTAGGCATTATGAGTATAACACACATAAAAACAAATGAGAAAACAAATCATTCTAATGAAAGCTCTACTTCTCTCTCCCTCTATGTTTCTCCACCTTATCTGCAGTAACAGACTTTAAGCACTATACAGTTTGATGTTTGCTTCTTTGTTTGGAAAGGAAAATAAATTAAATTAATTTTTTTTTGAAGAACTCCTGTGTGCTCCCTTCATCTGGAAGCAGTAGAATCTTTGTCTGTAAGCTTGTATAGGTCGTTCTTGGCAACTCAAACAACCCGTCTGTTATCAATTACAGGGACAGCATACTACAAGAAGAAGGGGGTAGAAATCTGAAGTGTGTGTGTGTGTGTGTGTGTATACAGCCAGGTCTTTGACACATACAAACATGTATGCACAATTGAATGTGCACAGTTAAGTGTTTCTCCACAGCCTGTAAAAAAAAGTACATTCCCACATATTGTGAAAAAGGCTGTCGTCACATGGCGAGAAGTGTACCTGGCTGTTTGCCCACATGGATAAGGCACAGAATTTCTTTCAAACATCAGTAACTCTGAGTATGTCTCTCTTCTCCTGTTTGGCTTTTCTAGCCATTAATTGTTTCTAATACTTAGTAGGTATAAATGGATGCAAAGGAAATTAATGTTTTATCCACATAATCAAAACTGCTTATCATTTGACCAAAAGTAAACTTTTGGTTTCACAAAAAATTACACATTAGGCTTACATGCATGCACACCAGTGCCCCTAATTGAGAAACATTTGCCAGGCAGCACAACATTGTGGGAATGGTGTAGGTTAATGAAAGGAATATGACCAGTGGAAAGAGAAAGCAAATAAGACAAGAGAGAAAGAGTGAAAAAAAAAAAAAAAACAGCAACAGACAGGAAGTAGTGTAATGCAGTCCAGATTGCTTGAGACATTATTGTTTCAAATGGGGCATATTGCCACATGTGTGTAGGTCAAATTTATAAAAGCTGAAACACAAAATGATTTTGGTACAGTGTGATTCATAGATTCCCACAAGAAATGTAACTGTACCCATAAGAAACAGTGCAATCATTTTTCAGTTTTTACAACGAATCAGTTTTATTTAATTTTTCTGTTACATTATATGAGGGGCGCATAGCGGCTTAGTGGTTAGGCGAATGTTAGCACATTCGCCTCACACCTCCAGGGTCTGGGGTTCGAGCCCTGCTGGGGCCATGTGTGTGTGGAGTTTACATGTTCTCCCTGTGCTGCGGGGGTTTCCTCCAGGGGTTTCCTCTGGGTTTCCTACAGGTCCTCTGGTTTCCTCCCCCAGTCCAAAGACATGCATGGTAGGCTGATTGCTGTGTCTAAAGTGTCTGTAGTGTATGAATGGGTGTGTGTGAGTATGTGATTGTGCCATGCAATAGACTGGCACCATGTCCAGGTTTACCCTGCCTTATGCCCAATGCTCCCTAGGATAGGGATAGGCTCCAGGTTCCCTGTGACCCTGAAAAAGAGTAAGTGGTAGAAGATGGATGGACATTATATGAGAATTATTTTCATGCTATGAAAATTTGTATAATAATAGGAGTTCCATAATCCTGCTATATAATAACCCATTCATGAAAATGTTTATGGTAAGATCTAAAGGAAGCCACTGACTTACTGCTTTGTTGGTTTAGACTTCTTTCACAGCTTACTTAGGCTTCTGTTCATGTCACTCTAAAAGCCTGGGAGTATTTAGTCTTTGAAACATTACAAGTGCCATCTAGTGGTTGCAATAACCCAAGACATCTCTTTATTTGTAAGGAATTCCGTTCAAATAATTCAGTTTCATTCAACTTCAAAATATCAAAGTATCAATGAGTTAAGTTTACTAGCTCTATGTAAAAACACAAATACACATAATCCTAAACTTTTTTATGTGGCATCTCACATGTGAACATACTGCAGTGTGTTCTCTCACTGAGGGAGATTTAGCCTCAACAGAACTATAATAACAGAAGAACACAGCACTAAAAATTGAGTATAGCTCAGGATATATTCTAAAATCATTTTTAGTTTTTAATTACTCAAAATTGCAAGTCATATGAATTTGGACTTTTTCTAAGTAGTGCTTAAAAGTTAAAAAGTTATACATACATACAGTCCCCTCCAAAACGTTTGGAACTGCAAGTTCAGTTAATTTAAGACATTTGGGTTTGAGATCAAAAGATGAATATGAGAAGAGAATATAGAATTTATTGGAATTTTTATTTCCTGGTATGTACAGTGCCCTCCACTAATATTGGCACCCTTGGTATATATGAGTAAAGAAGGCTGGGAAAATTTGTCTTTATTATTTAACCTTTTGATCTTTTGTTTAAAAAATCACAAAAATACTCTGCTCTCAAACAATTGCAAACAAAACACTGGTTTATATATAAAAAAATACTTTGTTAAATTATTGGCACTCTATTTACAGTCTTCTCCTTCTCCTATGCCTAATGAGGTTGGAGAATACATGGCTTTAGGATCTGAGACCATTCCTCTATACAGAATCTCTCCAGATCCTGCAAATTTCAAGGTCCATGTTGGTGGGCTCTCCTCTTCAGTTCACCCACAGGTTTTCTATGGGCAGCTGTGGCTCAGTTGGTAAAGCAGGTTGTTCACTAATCATAGGGTTGGCGGTTCGATTCCTGGCTCACATGACTCCACATACTGAAGTGTCCTTGGGCAAGACACTGAACCCTAAGTTGCTCCCGACAGCATGTTAGCACCTTGTGTGGTAGCTCTGCTACCATTGGTGTATGTGAATGAGACACGGTGTAAAGTGCTTTGGATAAAAGTGCTATATAAGTGCAGACTGTTTCATGGGTTTCAATTCAGGGGACTGGATGGCCATGGCAGGACCTTGATTTTGTGGTCAGTAAACCATTTTTGCATTGATTTTGATGTATGTTTTGGATCATTGTCCTGCTGGAAGATCCAACCATGGCACATTTTAAGCTTTCTCGTAGAGGCAGTCAGGTTTTCATTTAATATCTGTTGATATCTGAAAGTACATGATGCCATGTATCCTAACAAAATGTCCAGGTCTTCTGACTGTAAAACAGCCCCAACACATTAAAGAGCCACCACCATATTTAACCATGGGCATGAGGTACTTTTTCATATGGCTACCTCTCTGTGTGCACCAAAACCACCTCTGATGTTTATTGCCAAAAAGCTCTATTTTGGTTACATCTAGTAAGTTCTAGTAGTGTCTGGCAAACTGAAGACTCTTGAGTTTGTTTTTAGGTTGAGAGTAGAGGCTTTTTCTTGAACCCCTTCCAAATAACTTGTGGTGATGTAGGTCAGGGGTTCCCAAACTTTTCCAGGGCAAGACCCCCCAAATGGCATTAACATTTGACCGAGGCCCCCCTTTTGCAAGATGTCTTTAAAACACATTAAAAATACAGACTTCTGAATATATCACCCTTTTTTAAATTTATTAATAATTACATCTTACATCTTTACATTACATTACATTATGAATTGATTGTGTGTGTGTGGTTGTCTGAGTGTGAGAATTTATTTTTCGCACCAATTGTTGAGGCCCCCCGGGCGCCCCCTGGCAGCCCCCACTTTGAAAACCACTGATGTAGGTGACATCGGATTGTAGTTTTGGAGACTTGCTAACCCCAAGAAGCAACTAACTTCTGCAGTTCTCCAGCTGTGATCCTTGGAGATTTTTTGGCCACTCAAGCCATACTCTTCACAGTGCGTTGAGACAAAATAGACACATGTCCAATTTCAGGTTGATTCATAACATTTCCAGTTGACTGGAACTTCTTAATTATTGCCCTGATGGGGGAAATGGGCATTTTCAATGCTTTTGCTACTTTCTTATAGCCCCTTCCCATTTTGTGAAGCTCAACAAACTTTTGCCGTACATCACAGCTTGGTCTTACCCAATGTTATGAATGACTACGAGAACTTGGCCTATGTGTTATATATCATATTTATACCCCTGTGAAACTGTAAGTCATGGTTGTACAATTTCCTGTCCCTAGTCACCCAGCTCTACTAAAAAAAATATAAAATATCAATGGTAATATACTTCAAATATATTTTTCTCATATCAATAATTGGTGCACACCTACAGTGGGGGAAATAAGTATCAAATGCGTCAATATTTACTTCAGTAAATATATTTCCAATAAGGTTAGTCACATGAAATGTTTGGTATTAACTCAAGAAATCCACACACATAAAGAAATCCAAACATTAAAGTCCATAAATGAAGTTATGTGTAATTAAGAGGAACGATACAGGAATCAAGTATTGAACACGCTAATTGAAATTTATTTAATACTTAGTGGAGAAGGCATTGTTCGTAATGACAGCTTCAAGACGCTTCCTGTATGAAGAAATTAATTGGCCGCAGTATTCAGGTGTGATTTTGACCCATTCTTCTAAACATATTGTCTTTAAATCTTGTTCAACTGGATTCAAGTCAGGTGAGTGACTGGGCCATTCTAACGCCTGAATTTATTTCCTCTGAAACCAATTGAGAGTCTCCTTTGCTGTATGCTCTGGATCAATGACCTTCTGGAAGTTCTACCCATGTCTCATCTTCATCATCCTGGTGGTTGTCAGTAGATTCTTTTCAAGGATCTCCAGGTAAAGGGCTCCATTCATTGTTCCTTCAATTATAGGAAGTCTTCCAGTACCATGTAATGAAAAACAGTCACACACCATGATGTTTATACCTCCAAACTTCACTGTTGGTATAGTGTTTTAAGGGTGATGTGCAGTGCCATTTCATCTCAAAACATGGTGTGTAGTATGACAACAAAAAGTGCAATTTTGCTCTCGTCTGACCAGACTACACTCTCCCAGTATTTCAAAGGCTTGTCCAAATGAGTTGTTGTAAACCTTAAATGTGCTTCGACATGCCATTTCTTCAGTAATGGAGTCTTGCAGGGTGATCGTGAGCAGTGGAGTGCACTGCCTATTGTTTTCTCTGTGACGATGGTACTTGCTGCCTCCAAGTATTTCTGGAGTTCTTTCCGAGTGGTCCTTGTCTCTTGGGCTACTGTTCTGACTATTCTTCTGACTTCCTGGTCAGAAATCTTGCGAGGAGCTCCTGTGCATGGCCAGTTGATGACTGAGTGATGTTGCTTCCACTTGTGGATAATGGTCCTAATGGTGCTTACTGGAGGATTCAGTTCAATTCAGGATTCATCCAATTTGTAGGCAAGCAAAAATATTGGAACATGTGACTGACAGGTGTCTCTTATTACCCAGATGTGTCCTCTTACAATTGATTTTTAAAACAATAAATCGCTCTGAACATCTACTCTTGGTTTTAGCCATCAGTTTCACCTGTAAAGGATAAGCCAACTGGAAGATCAGAGAGCTGTATATGGGTGAAAAACAGCCATTGTGAAGCTGAGAAAAGAGGGAAAATCAATCAGAGGCATTGCACAAACATTGGGCATAGCCGATAAAACAATTTGGAATGTCTTGAAAAAGAAAGAAACCACTGGTGTACTGAGCAACAGACACTGAATGGGTCAGCCAAGGAAAACAATGACAGATGATGGCAAACATTGTGAGAGCCATGAAGAAAAACCACAAAATAATAGTCAGTGACATCACTATTACAATCTGCAATATTTTGTGAGAATGTTTTTTGTTTTGTGTGTGCTCACTTTGTGCAGGTTGGTCCATTCCACAGATGTTGGTTTCACACATGGAATAAGGTTCTTATGCGGGAATGCAGTGTTTTCCTTTCTCCAAACATACCGCTTCTCATTTAAACCACAAATTTATATTTTGGTCTCACCCGAACACAAAACATTTTTACAATAAACTTCTGGCGTGTCCAGATGATCTTCAGCAAATGCAGATGTAGCTGGGGCTATATTTGTATGGTTATGTTGAGGTTTTATTTCATCGGATTTAATTTAGTTATGGATGAACTTCACAAAAAACGTGACTTTTGGTGAAAAAAAGTATATATGGCCAAATATGTTTGATAGAAACTAAACAGGTAGAGTGTTGCTTGCAGGTGGAGCGCTTGTCATTGGCTAAGCTCGTTTCAGTGTGATATTCGCATCATCCTCAGAAGCCTGCTGGCTGATGATGAGGTCAGATGGATTTTGAGGCTCTTCTCACAGGAGTGCTGGTAATACCTTTTTTGAGCCATATTGCTGATTTATTTTGTTAAAATTAATGAGTTAAACAACTGTGTTTATCAACATGATAAGTTGATGAAGTTTGTATTGTTTGACTGTTTTAATTTCAATTAGCTGCAGGTTATTAGCATTCCTTGTTCGGTGTGCACAGAGTGAATGGGAAAGCCATGTGCGCCATGTGATATGATTATGTGCTCTGTTTCTACAGGTATGTTAGTGCTCCATCTGAGTTTATATTCTTTGGGAATGTATACAAAGCAAATTCTAATTTAGTAGAATTTATGCAAGTTTATTTATATAAAAAACGAGAGATTTAAATTTGAGGGGATATTTGTTTTCAATGATCATTTATTATACTGAATGTCTGGTTAATGTATTTTATTTGTGAAATTGGATGTTCTTTTTTTGGACTCATGGACATTAACATTAGCCAATGTAAGAGAGGCCTATAGTTGCTCAGAAGTTAACCTGGGATCCTTTGTGACCTCATTAACTATTACACGCCTTGCTTTTGTAGTGATCTTTGTTGGTAAACCACTGTGGGGGAGCATAACAATGGTCTTGAATTTGTTCAATTTGTACACAATCTGTCTGCCTGTGGATTGGTGGAGTCCAAGCACTTTAGAGATAGTTTTGTAGCCTTTTACAGACTAATGAGCATCGATAACTCTTTTTCCGAGGTCCTCAGAAATCTCCATTTTTGCTACACTTCCACAGACATGTTTTGTGAAGATCAGTGTCATGATTACCCCTTGAGACAGCGCTGCAGTTTGCAGCATGCTCGAAAAGCCGAGGCACATGCATGTGCACGAGCCAGGTGCGCGAGTGCTCAGCGAACACACGCTTTTCGGTGTTGACTGAGACTTTGTTTACTGTGGACATGTATGTCTGTTATGATTATGTTCTGTCTCTGCCCCCGCTTAGTCATTGGTTGTTTTCTGTTAGGTGTGTCATTGTTTCCAGCTGTCTGCATTTAACCATGATTACGTGTACTTTGCACAGTATTGAGTATAGCTCTCTACCTAGCTGTCGTTTCTCGTTGCTGCAATTCATGTTTCATGTTTCTGACCTTGTTTCTCATTTCCTCGTTTTGATTCCCGCCTAGCCCAGTTAATGCCTGTTTGCAAATCGCCCGACCCATTGCCTGTTTTAAGACTATGTCTCTGTATCACGTTTTGGATTTGTCTGCCTGCCTCCTTAATAAAACGTCTTTATCTGCATTTGCATCCGTACTCAACTCCCTTATGTCTCAGGACATTACGATCAGACTTTGATAGATCCTTGTTCTTTAAATAAATTGAAGTGCTCACTCACACCTCCTCCTATGTTATAGGTCATACTTATGCAGAAAAATAGAAAATTCTAAAGGGCCAACAAACCTTCAAGCACCACTTTAAATATAATCATATTATATTATCCACCTGTAGTAGGAGTGCAGCTGCCATCTCTGTTGGGTGTGGGTTTTGGCCTCTGTTCTTTGGTATGGGAGTTTAGGGAAGAGGATTGTCTTTTGTTTTGTGTTTTTCAATTTTAGGTAAGTTAGTTCCCTAAAACAGTGTTTTTTTGTTTGTTGTTTTGGCCTTGGTCCACCTTGAAGTTGTCCCAGGTTTCTTCTGCTGTACAGAAACTCAAAAAAATTATATTATGTATTATATCTCAATATATCACTTTTTCAGCTAACTCCTGTGTGTGACTCATTCCTGGCTAACTCTCCAGGTACTCATTTCACTCCACCTTACATATTACCTCTTGCCTTTACTTACGCTGTGCCACCTAACCCTTAAACGTAACATTACCAACAATCTCCACAAGGTATTACAATCCACCATTTGAAGACGACTTTGAGAGGAGAAATATAGTGGCCATACCACAAGTTGCAAATCACTCATCAGCAGTAAGAAAGCCTGAGAAGAATTTGCAAATAAATACAGAGATGAGCCACAAAAGCTCTGCAACCAAAATTAACCAAAATGATGGAAAGGCCAATTGAGCATGCATTTCACCTCCTGAAGAGGAGACTGAAGGGAGAAACCCCATGAAACAAACAACAACTGAAAGAGGCTGCTTTAAAAGCCAGGAAAAGTGTCACAAAAGAAGAAACCAACAATTTGGTGATGTTAATGAGTCACAGGCTTTATGCAGTTATTGCAAGCAAGGGATTTGCAACCAAATATTAACCAAATAAAAAAGTGTTATTTACTTCAATTAACTTCAAGTCTTATCTGTTCTTATACTTTTGCTCACCTAAAAATTGGGTGGTCTTATACAAAAGGTTCTATGCTTTATGTTGTTCAACACACTTGATATAAATAATAGGAAATAAAAGCTGAAATCCTAAACTCTTGTCCCATATCATATTTTGATCTGAAACCCAAATATTTTCAGTGTATAGAACAAACAAATGAATGGGCTTTACAGTTCCATTAGTTTCTGAGGGGACTCTACATCAAAGCAATAAAACTGATTAAAAAAAAAAAATCATATTGCTGAAAAATACTGCTGTGTGTCTAAACTGGTTTAATTAATTAAATAACATTAGGTCAAAAATAGCATATAATTAATATTCAATCAAAGAAATTTGACCATATTTTAACTTCTAAAAAGAATTGGTTGTAGGGAAAATTAGCTATTTAGTTCAGCTTAAAGTGGGAAATTTTGCTAACTTACTATTTCAACAGCTGATCAACTACTTGTCCACCAATAAGCAGTGTTCGGTAAGTTACTCAAAAAAAGTAATCCACTACAGATTACTAATTACTACATTAAAATTGCAATCTGATTACATTACTGATTACTGAATGTAAAAAGTAATCAGATTACTAATTACTTTACTTTCACGTTACTTTCAAAGCCTATCAAACCTACAAAAATACACTACAAAGTGAAACTCATAGTTCTTTAAGTAATTTTAGTGCACGTCAATGTATGACATGATCAGACTGTTTATAGGACTACCAGACCGATAAAATATAAAACTATTCTAACTAGGGTCGTTTGGTGTTGCTATCCAAGGGGAGGCTCAGCTAAGCTATCATTGTATGCAAATATATTGTATGGTTGCAAAGTATATTATCTTTCCTTATGCTCTGCTCATATCATGTTTACATAAACTGGAAATCATATAGACATTTACACACCTTGTTTTCCTGCTCAGATGCAGAGGTTGTTAGTGTATCAGTTTCCCCTTTAGTTGTTTAAATATATATATATATATATATATATATATATATATATATATATATATATATATATATATATATATATATATATTCAATTATGTAGTGACAGAGCTCACCAAGTGGAGAATTATTCAAAACGTGATTTATTTTAAAAATGAATTTTACTTAATATTGTTTTCTTAACAAAAGATTTGTAACGCAACTAACATAATTGTATTGGCATCAGTAACTGTAATCAAATTACATAAATGTAGAATGTAATGCGTCACATTACTGTGTTACCAGAAAAAGTAATTAGATACAGTAACACCCAACTCTGCCAATAAGTTGAAGTTAATGCATCGTTTTAAGTCTGACTGACTTTTATTACTTCCGTGGACACCAGAAGTAATTGATTACTAATATCCTGATATCCTGATGTTGAACACAAATTATGAGAACAGTAGCAAGGTTGGGCAGCTTAAGACAGTAAATCATGAATATAGACACAAGACACTTGCCATTAAAATCAAAAGAGACTTTATTAGCCTATTTTAAAACACATAAACTGATCTAACACACACACACACACACACACACACATAAACAGGGGTGAAAATGGCTTTTACAGAGAATGAATGGTTCCCTAGTTTCAGTACTGTATGCTATTCTTAGACCTCAACTTGAACGAACCATCAACAACTAATTTAATCTTTGCTTGGTTTAGAAGGCTCTATTAAATACACCAGCTTCAGCTAGAATCTGAAGGTTGTGTATTTGCATTTAAGTTGCTCTAGATGTTGATTCCCATGTTATGTCGTTGTGTGGAGGGGTGTCCCGGTGATTCATCGGTATCTGGTTGCTTTTGAGTGGTGTCTAGGAAGACAAATCAGGGTAGTGAATGGATAGAAGTGCACACCGGTGAAGTCTCGTAGACTGATTGTAGCAGAGGGCCTGATGAGTAATGGTAAATGGTCTGCACTTATATAGCGCTTTTATCCTAAGCAGTTTACACAGTGTCTCTTTCACCCATTCACACACACACGCACACACTCACACACCAATGGTAGCAGAGCTGCCATGCAAGGCGCTAACTTGCCATCGGGAGCGAATTGGGGTTCAGTGTCTTGCCCAAGGACACTTCGGCATGTGGAGTCATGTGGGCCGGGAATCGAACCACCAACCCTACGATTAGTGGACAACCTTTTCTACCACCTGAGCCACAGCTGCCCATGAGTAGAGGGGCAGTCATTGGCACTTTCATGACTAGAGTCAGGAAGCTTTGCAGGAACTGAGAGAGAGGACTTTGTGGTCAGCTGAGATCTCTCTTGATGTTGATGCGTGCCTGAGTTGTTGATGGACTAGGACTCTCTGAAGATGTTGATTGGTGAGAACTCTTGCAGATGTTGGTTAAAGAGAACTCTTCCTTGGTGTTCCATGGAACTCTTCTGAGGTTTTTAACCCTTTCTAGCTTGGCTGACCCCATAGTGTTTGCTCCAAATAGCATGGTGTTAGGGCGGGGTGTATTTATGTTCTCCACCCATAACTTTACTTGGTATATTGTCTTTTTAGTCACATAATTTCACACCTTTTTTTTCTTCTTCTATAGAGTGTGGAGTCCCAACTGTTAATACATACACATAATGACATTCTACATGAATTTCCTCACTCTGATCTTTCAGGAAATCACTCATTGAACACACACATACAAAACAAGACATATATTGGCTGCTGTTAACACACTACGAATAATCAAGCACAACAACCATATTCATGATCATTCATAATCATGCATGTTAAACAATCAAATGACTAATGGCAACTTTGTGGCTATAAGCCTGATAAGTACAGGATAAGTACAGAATAAAGCATGGAAGAAAATAAATGACTGCAGACCTGCTCAATCTGGTGGAACCATTCATCAACAGCTGGTGAGTCAGTGGGGTTGGCGTTCCAGGGAAATAAAGGCGGTTGGTAGCCCAAGACACACTGAAAGGGGGTGAGCTTTGTTGTGGAGTGTTGCAGGGAGTTCTGTGCATACTCCGCCCATGGGAGCAATTGGCCCCAATCCTCCGGGTTAGTGGTACAAAAGGTTCGGAGGAATCTAGAAACTTCTTGGTTAGCCCGTTCTACCTGTCCGTTGGCCTGGGGGTGGTAACCGGAGGTGAGATTAATGGTGACACCCATCTTCTCCATGAAGCTGGCCCAGACTCTTGACATGAATTGCGGCCCCCTATCACTCACAATCTCTTCCGGGATCCCGACATATCTGAACACATGTTGGAACAGCAACTTGCCCATGGCAAAGGTAGACGGGATGGCGGGCAGTGGAATAAGGCACAGGGACTTTGAAAGGCGATCGAAGATTACTAGGATCGTGGTATTCCCCTGTGACTTCGGCAAGTCCGTAATGAAGTCTAGGGCCAAGTGGGACCACGGACGTGCGGGGATAGGTAAGGGCATAAGCTTACCGGCTGGCAGAGTACGTGGTACCTTAGTCTGGGCGCATGTAGAGCACGAGTACACTACACACTTTACGTCCCTAGACATGTGGGGCCACCAGTACTTCTGGCCAGAAGTCGGTGGGTGCGATGTATTCCCGGGTGGCCCGTCACTATTGCTATGTGGGCCCAGGTGATGAGCTCCAGGCGGTATCACTTTGGGACAAATTGCTTGCCGGGAGGACATGCTGCCGGGATTTGTGACCTGGGGAGGCGTGCTAAGGCCTGGTCTAGAGTCCACTCTATGGCGCTAACAATACAGGAGGGGGGCAGGATATAATCTCTGTGGTCTGCTCGGCTTTCAGGACAGTGAATTCGTGACAGGACATAGGCCTTAGTGTTCTTCGCTCCTGGCCTATATGACAAGGTAAACTGGAACCTGGAAAAGAACAGGGACCAGCAGGCCTGGCGAGGTGTGAGACGTTTGGCCATCCTCAGATACTCAAAGTTCTTATGGTCTGTATAGTTAACGAACGGGTGTGTGGCACCCTCCAGCTAGTGCCTCCACTTCTCCAGGGCCAGTTTGACTGCCAGTAGTTCTCGGTTCCCCACATCATAATTGCGTTCCGCTGACGACAACTTGCGGGAGAAGAACGCCACGGGGTGCAGCTTGGGCTTATCTCTGAGCCTCTGTGAGAGAATGGCCCCTACCCCTGCTTCAGAAGCATCAATCTCCACGACAAAGGGCATGGAGGGATCCGGGTGTCTGAGGATGGGGGCTGTGGTGAAGGCCCTCTTGAGCTTGTCCAATGCCTCCTGGGCGGCTGGGGTCCAAATGAGCTGCCTGGGCTTGCCATGCAAGAGTGACGTCAGGGGTTGTGCTATTGTACTGAAACCTCGAATGAACCGTCGGTAAAAGTTTGCGAAGCCGAGGAACTGTTGCAACTCCCTGACGATTTGGGGTGTGGACCATTCTACCACCGCTTGGACCTTACGCTGGTCCATGGTGACCCCCTTCTGGCTGATGATGTATCCCAGGAAGGAGATCATGTGTTGGTGGAATTTACACTTCTTGGCCTATACGTAAAGCTGATGTTGCAATAGGCGGCACAACACCTGCCGGACATGGCCGATATGCTCCTCTAGGGATGCCGTATACACCAGGATGTCATTGATGTATGTAATGACGCTTCTCCCCAACATGTCTCTTAGGATGTCATTAATTAGACTCTGGAACACTGAGGGGGCGTTAGCGAGCCCATACATGATGACCAAGTAGTGCCCGGAGGCGGTGCTAAATTGCATCTTTCACTCATCCCCCTCCCGGATGCAGACCAGGTTTGTGTGTTTGGACTCGACTGTCTGCACTCCCCCTGGCGTGTTGCAGTGTCTTGTGGGGGCAGTGACGGACGAGGTGGGTGCCCTCGCCGCAATAGAAGCAGCAAGACTCACGACGCCGCCTCTCCGCCTTGCGAAGCCAGGTCTGGCCGAGCTGCATGGGCTCAGCTGTGGGTGCTGGCTCTGGTGGCAGGGGACCCCACAGCATGGGGCAGTTGGTACAGCGTAGATGGTCCAGCCATATTGCAAGGTCAATGAGGGCGTCAAGGGTGAGCTGTTCATCTCGACATGCCAACTCCCTCACCAACTCGGGATTCAGCCCCTGACGGAACGCGGTCTTGAGGGCCAGCTCGTTCCACCCGCTCCATGCAGCGATGGTGCAGAACTCCAAAGCGTAGCAGGGAACCCTTACATCATTCCGGTTCTCCAGCATATCTCTCTGGCATAGGTAGTGGCGGAAAGTGCGCAGGCGGTGGGGCTGGAATGTGCGCAACCGGCGCTGGCTGAGCGTATGCTGGCGCTAGAAACGGAATGTGTGCAGGCAGTGGTGGCGGTGTCGTGACCGGGCACACGCGGGACACTGCGGTTAAGCGCAATATCTGGTCCTGCTGCACATTTATCGCTTGGTTCTGCTCAAGGATGTAGCGTTGCCATTCAGGGGAGCCCGCTGCCTCCATAGCAGGTGAAGTAATCGGTTACGTTACCTGGTTGGAAGCAAGCGCGGGCGAATGGAACTATAGTGCGAGGGTCAGGCGGAAGACGAAAACGGAAGACAGAAGTAAGTCAGACGATCGGGCGAACAATCCAAACTGGGCAAGGCAGGAAATCGTAATCCAAATACAGAAAATATATCCAAAAACCGTGGAAATTCAGAACAAAGATAATGGCTTGGTGAACGACAGACATACGACCACTGAGCGTTTACTTCGCGAAGCTCTAAAGTTAACGAGGTCCTTTATAAGCTATGATAGAGTACAGGTGTCCGCAATCAGTACTCTGGCGAATCTGAGCATGTGCGTGAATGGGACGTGTAGTTCTCGTCGGCCCTGTTTGTAGTTCGCGCTGCACTCTGGGAACTGTAGTCGCGAGTTCGCCACAACGTGACATTTCTATCCATTTGGATGGTGGGCAGTGCTCGGTACTGGTTTTCCATCTTGGACCAAGCCGATCCCAGTGACAGTTAAAAATGCATACAAAAAATAATTTTCATCCCTGAGAACAAAAAGCAGAGCAGCAAGTTTATGAACACAAATATTATTGCAGTCACGATGTAATGCTGCTTTTCACATTTTTTTTTTTTTTGATCATAGAATTTTTATTGGAAATTTACATTTTACACATTATAACACCACACCCAACAACCCAACACATTTTTAAAAAAAGCCAGGTAACACTTTCTATGAAGCCCATGCTTATAATGAATTATAGTCCCATTTATAATTATTTATAAGCAACTATTACTGCTCTATAAATACATTTATAATGACACATAAAGACCTATACTTTGTTATAATAACAGTTATAGCTAAATTGTTATAATTACTTATAAGTTGACTGCTTTAAGTAAAGTGAAAGCATAGGATGCAGTTTCCACACTGCAAACGTTAAGAAATCATGAAGATGAGCTTATTACACAAATAGAACACATCCAGATAGCAGAAACCACCAACAAAATACACAAAAAATATATCCAAATGGCACAAAAGGAAATACAAATTGAGAAAGCATGAAACTCTTAGCTACAAAATGTGCAATTTCACAAGTAAAAGTTTGAAACTTATCTCATTTAGCCTTTACTGAAATCAGCACCAGAGCCCTGTTAGCATTGTCACATATGTAATATAGGCATGCAGAAGGTGCTGTTTCCACCTCCTATAACATGGACATGAGATTGGATTTTAGGAGGCAAAAATAACTATTTACAGCAAATGTGAATGTGCAAAATATAAACCCGTACATGCAAAACATGAACAAAAGTGCAAACCTGAATAAAAAAAAATAAGAGTCAGAGTCTTGTGCGAATCATTAAGCTTGACATCATCCCAAACCACTGAAACAAAGATGATCCAATATAGTAGACAGGAACACATCACAACACCTGCAGTTGTAAATAGTCTTGCTGTACTTCTTCCTTTGAAGGCAGTACACAGTGTTTTCTCCAAGCTGAGGCTTTGTCTATATTGGCAGAGGTTGAGGTGTTTACAATTGTCACTGGATATCATGGCCTCTCCTCTGCCACCCGTGACATGTCAGTGACAGCTACAATCCTCACTGGCTCAGACACTCTGAACGTATGGCTGCATAACTCCCAAAATCCACAATTCTTGACCTTGTGGCTACCATTCTTTCATCAATGACCAAGCTCTGGTGAGGTCATTAACATACCCTGCATGTCAATAAGAGCTACTTCCTGGTGGGCTTCACATAAAAAAGCCAATCATAACCAGTGGTGCATTTTAGCCTGTAACTCTGCTCATCATCTTTGATGTTGCTCTTGTGTAAGATCCATAATATTGCCTCAAATTTGTAGAATGCCAGAACAGAGGTTTGGAATGGAATATTATGTAGTGTATTCTTTCTCCACAAATCTCTAACTCTTGATGGCATTATTAAGCCATAGTAAATGACTAGGCCCAGGAATTTGTATATCTTCAGGCTAGTTACAGGACTCCATGGGATCTACATACCCTTCTGCTTTTACTCTGCATACAGGTTTGTGTTGTTGCTGAGACTGTGGCTTTACAAAAAAATAACTAGAACAGCTCTAGAGAAGCTTAAAAGAACTTAGTGTGATTATTGACTCCAGTCTTTCATTTGACACTCATGTAGATAATATTACTAGGATAGCCTTCTTTCGTCTCAGAAATATTGCTAAGATAAGAAATATAATGTCACTACATGATGCAGAAATATTCGTTCATGCTTTTGTCACCTCTAGACTAGATTACTGTAATGCCTTACTGTCTGGATGCTTCAGTATGAGCATAAACAAGCTCCAGTTAGTCCAGAATGCAGCTGCTAGAGTCCTTACTAGAACCAGAAGATATGACCACATCACCCCAACCTTTTTCTTCCATTTGCGAATAATCGCACCAACTGTTGTCACCTTCTCACCAAGCTGCCTGGCAATGGTCTTGTAGCCCATTCCAGACTTGTGTAGGTCTGTAGTCTTGTCCCTGACATCCTTGGAGAGCTCTTTGGTCTTGGCCATGGTGGAGATTTTGGAATCTGATTGATCAATTGCTTATGTGGACAGGTGTCTTTTATACAGGTATGTTGTGGATAAAAATGACATGAAATAAACACGAGGGAGACTGAGTATGAGTAAATATGTAATTTTATTGGTAATTCACAGGACGGGTGGGTGCGTAGTCTGGAGGAGAGTAAGAGGGGGAAGAAAATGGGGTGCGTCCTGGGGACATGGGGAAATCAGGGTGGGTGAAGTGAACAGACCACTGAGAGTCGGGCGGACTGGTGGGTGAGAAGAGGGACGAATGGTCGGGGCCCGGATCAGAGAAGACAACGTCATCCTCAGATTGGAAGCTAGAGGGGGGTTCTGGTTCTGACTGTGTAGAGGCGTCAACACGCACGTTCGTGGGGCAGATTCTGTACCGAAGAAGAGGGGGGAACCCTGGGTCTCTATTCTTAGGGGGGGTGCTGCGAAGATAGTTAAGTAGCATCATGATATCAGCCGTGAGATCCACAAGCTGGTAATGAGTGTCCAGATCCAGATCCAGGTCCAGTAACGGAGAGAGAGGGGACTGACGACGGGCACCGGCACCTAGACATACAGAAGCGGTTTTAGTCAGAGGTGGATAGAGTGGTGAAACACTTTAAAGATCTTTATGGGTTGTTAGTCAAAAAGTCGAAAGAAGTGTACGAGCTGAGGAGTGCTAAAAACACACACACACACACTCGTACAGTCAAGGGCGGGCAAGTAGACACAACATACGCACACACTCTCTCTTCCTCATACACACACATGAATAACTTTAATAATATCTTATAGTAATAGAGAAACTCTATAAAAAAACAGAATAGTAGGATATGCAGGACAGTAGAACTGTAATGATATTAAGAAGTTGGAAGTACAGTAAACCGCTTTTCAAGTAGTATAAATATATATAAAATAAGAAATATAGTGCACATATGAAAATAAATTATAAACGAGAAATACAGGAAAAATAGAAAAATATAACTTACTCATGATTCAGATGGTGAAGATTCTCGTCTCGCAAGGAAAGCCTTAATTTTTAGAGAACCATGAAGAGAGCCAGTTATAAGGGTGGCTGGGTCAAACTGCCCCCCCCTCGAGATAACGATAAGACCAAGGTCCCTCCCGGTTGTTTAGTCGTCTTGTCTACGTCATTTTATTTCCCTAGGTAATTGAGAATCCTGGTTTCTGACCACCTAGGTAATTGAGAATCCTGGTTTCTGATTCTCTATGTAATTCAAAATGCTGGGTTTTTATTTTCTGGGTTATTAGAAATGCCTGGGTTCTGATTCTATGTGTAAATGAAATAGGCCTTTTCTGGAAACATATGGGTTATCTAGTGTGTAAATACAGTATAAATACTGGAGCTTAAGCTCAGGGTATGGGGATCACTTTTGAGAATTCTCATCGGTGTGGATCTCGTGTGGTGGAATGGAACAATAAAGCTGGACCCTTGCTTCTTCTCACTCACGGCTGGTGTATTTTTTCTATCTCCAACTGGTCTCAGAGGTAGATGTGAGTATTGGCTTCTAAGTTGAGTTTTAAATGTTTTTGGGTAATAGGCTAAATTTGAGTCAACATTTGGCACCCCAGATGGGACTGGGCTAAGATCTACATGTCTGGAATCTCTCCCGTGGGACTTCGCTCTCTAAGCAACAGACAGGCCGTATAGGAAAAGGCATTGCAGACGCCTGTTATTTCAAAGCTCTGTTTTAGTGGTCTGTTGTTACGACTGAGAAGCCCCGGGGTGGGAAGAAAGACTAAGTGGGTCTCCAAAAGAACCTTGAGTGAGTGAGAAGAGGTAAGAGAAGTGTAGATTGTAGAATGTACTTTTTATAATTGTAATAAAGAAATGGTATATGTGTTGTGTGAGTGAAAGTCCTGCAATACCGCTGGAGGAAGGGAAAAAAGGTAGAAAAAAGGTAGAAAAAAGAGAAGAGAAATAGAGAAATACTCCAGGGCAGGGATAGAAAGCAGGTGGAAAATGAGGCCTCAGACCCCACATACCGGCTACTAGACTAGACTAGCAGACTAGTGGCGGCTGCATTGGTGGGGACCCCTAATACCGCTGGAAAAAGATTAGATAAAAGGTAGATAGATTAGATTCCAGGGCTGGATAGAGAGGGGAATAAATCCTGGGCCCAGGTCCGGGTCGTGCAATACAGCATGCCCGGTGTATGAATGGAATATGTACTAACAAATGTGTGTGCTTAAAATATATGTGCTTATAATATGTATAATATGAGTGTGGTGTGAGAGCGTGTAAGTTTTGGAGACAGGGAAAATGTATTTATTAGTGCTCTGAACATGAGCTCCATACCTAAAGTATTGGATAAGTGGGATAAGATTCAGAGAAAATAATTTTTTTTTTGGAGAAAGTTGGATTTAATTTGTATGACTGAAAGCTTCATGCATACGGAGCTGGTATGTAGGTGCTTTATACTTTGAAAACTTCATGTAGTAACATAAATAAGTGTAATAATGTGGAATACAATGTGTGTATGGGAGCTTGCCTGCGTTGTTGATAGAACGGAGGGGTGTATGTGTGTGTTCTTGTCTGTTCTTATCTGTGCGTCTGTGTGGAAATAGGGAGGAAGGACAAGGGAAAAAAAAACAAGGGAGAAAAAAACAAAAAAAAAAACAAAAGGGAAAAAGGTAAGACCATTCGGTGTGTGTGTGCCTTTCAGAGTGATTTTGGTAAGGCAGAGCATTGTGAGATACCTTGCGGTCTTCGAATGTTTTGAATCCGTTGAATCCGGTACATACTTTTGGTAAGTCGGCGAGACTGTGTATGTTATAATTAATTTGGTATCAATAACTGTTGTATAAGTGTGATAAAATTTTGGGGAGCGAGCACGCATGCCACTGGCACATATTTTAGACATCTGTGCCCAGTGTGTAAATAAGAAGTACTAGACCTGTAATATATAATAACATATCCCCAGATTGTGTGATCCGGGAACAGGAAAACTGAAGGTGGGAGAAAAGTATATTGGGGCCATTATTGAGAAATGAGTGAGTTAGTCCATCTGGACCTTTTATTTACATTTCTATAAATTAAGAATGTGATGTCTAGGTGAAATCCCCAAAAATGAGAATAATGATATACTGTTTGTTTTGCGGAAGCTGCCACAAGGCCTACACGGGTGAGGTTTCCAACTCAGGACGGGGAAAGTAGGCGGCTGCGGCATCCACAGGGACACAATGGAGCCCGCGTGAAAGAAATACAAAACGATGCAGGAGTAAGTGAAATTTTGTCCTGGTTAAAACGGGGGGCTCAAAAAGACGGTGCGGGAATATGGCGCAGTGTAGAAGGGTTGTGTATAGCCCCAGTCAGCCTCCTCCCACGCTTGATCAAAGACGCCCATGGCGTGGATCATGTCAATAAGACTGAAATGATCCGGAAAATCCGTCAGGAATGGTGGTCCCCTCAGCTGGCCTCACAGGTGGACCAAATGGTGAACGTATGTGCTGTGTGCATCAACCACAACGTGCGAAAGAACCTCACCACCCCCTTAGGACATATTCCCCCGCCGACGGGACCGTTTCGGCATCTAATGATGAATCATATAGACATGGGAGCGGAGTTCCAGGTAGATGGGAAACGCTTCCTTCTGGTAATAGTGGACCGCTTTAGCCGGTGGGTGGAGGCGACTGCTACTTCTGAGGAAGATGTGGAGTCCGCCGCTAAATTTTTATGTTGTGAGGTCATACCTCGATTCGGATCCCTGATTTTTTGAGTTCAGACAATGGCATCCACTTCGTAAATAACGTCCTTAAGAATGTTGCATCGGCCTTGAAGGTTGATCATAAGCTAGGATGTGTATATCTTCCTGAGTCCCAAAGCACGATGGACCCAGGGTACCGCACCCTAACTAATAAATTGGCAAAAATATGCGATGACTCACACCTAAACTGGGTTCAAGCCTTACCACTGGCATTGATGAAGATACGAACACAGACCAATCGTATGACGCACTTGACTCCTCATGAAATGCTCATGGGGCGCCCAATGCCTCTGGCATACACTGAAGGTCCATACACCGAGCCGTCTGAAACCCAGTTGGAGGGCGAAATGCGGGATTATATGCAAATCCTCACTCAAATCCACCGACAGTTATATTCACAGGTTAGAGAAGCAATCCATGGTGGGGACGGGGTACGGGAGGATGTACGTTTAGTGGCCCCCGGGGATAGAGTACACATTCGTATGTTTAAGAGAAATAGCCCCCTCGGGGCACGTCGGGAAGGACCCTTCACTGTGGTCGCTGCAACCGCCTCGGCTGTGAGAGTTGAAGAGAGAGATCATTGGTACCACTTAAACCAGTGCGTCCGTGCCGGAGCAGATACGGGACGGCGAGGACCAACAACCCCAGGCCCTGCCACTACAGGGCAGCCCATGGAAACGGAGGTGTTAACTGACAGCGACTCGGATACCTCACTTATGGGTCCGGCCTACGGCACTCGAGCCCAGGCTAAACGACGGGCTGTGGAAAGGCTAGATAGACCGGCCCAGTCGGATGCCGGTAGCTCAACAGGCTCTTCGTTCCTCTCCTCTCCATACGATGATATTGACCCTGTTACCTCCCCCCGAGCTGAAGCGGGAGACGTAGCTGCCGTCCCGCTAGTAACCCCACCAGAGGCAGAATTGTTATCAACACTCGCCACTCTCTGGCAATCTGATAACCTTGATGACCCCATGCCTATGAGCACTATTGATTTGGATATACTGCAGGCCCTTGAGGTACAGTTAAGCACACCTCCCCCCGTCCCCGTGCCCCCTGAGCTCCGGTCTCCGCAGGGATCTTTACACACTCCCCTACCATTGGGTCGAGAGAACACTGGGTCAGCAGAGTAGCTGGGGTGGGGGCGCCTTATACCACAGGGCTAAGAGCTCCTGTTCAGACCAGAGGGTGATGTTCGGAAGAACACACCTTCATTGTATAATTTACTGATCATGATCTAGACTGCGTACAGTCCTATATATAGATTGTGACAGGTCAATAGCTTGCGTGCCTTTAACTGTAATTGGAAGTCGGTATGATTCCCTGTTTGTAAACTGAATGAGGACGGTTATCTAAACCACCGAGCGCGCGAGAGAGGGAGAGAGCGCGTGCGAGAGATTTCTGTTTTTTCCCCTTTTTCCAATCCTTTAGTTATCTCACGCTCTACATTAAAGTCAAAGTGATTCAATGTATATATAGATATATATATATATATATATATATATATATATATATATATATATATATATATACGTGGATATATTCCTGTAAAAATTGAAATCAATCAGCATGTCTTGATGTTATCAGTCCGGAGAGAACTTTAATAATAGTTTATGTGGTGTGCATTGTGCCACTTAGTTTCCTCTGCACAGACATCTTTGCCTGACTAATGATAAAATTAACATGTGAACCTGTTCGTTTTGAGTGATATTAATAAAAAACCCTGAAAAGTAAAACCGACCCGAAGTAACAGTCTCTGGCTGATCACAATGTGGTCCATATCAGGCTAGGTCACATCCTCCCTGTTGAGATAATGTTGAGCCTAAACATTTGGTTTTAGAGAGCAGTCTACCTTCATGAACTGACTCGCTAACAAGAGCTGGAGTAACCATAACTAATTTGTGTAGGTGATTCCTATACGGGTATGTGTCTATACAATATCTTAAGCAGTGTAAATGCGAATTCTTCTGGCGTGTGGTATTCATGTTGTATAATGCTGAATAATTTCTGCATGTTTTCTCTTTAAATGCTGTGTATATGTCCAATGATAAGTAATTAGTAAGATCAGATGGCAGTAGTAGTCTGCACATTTAAAATTCTTTGTAATGTGTTGTACGCCTGTTACAGATGTGATATCTGAGTCCGTAACATTAGAATAAGGTGATGATTACTTAATGTGGAATTCGGGTTTTGCAGGGAGTACGAGTATCTGGATTAGACAGCCTTGCATAATGGTTCCTTTTGCCGACATGTTGTGTTGATATGAGTTTGGGAGGTAGTTTAATTATGGTCCCTTTACAACAGTGTAGTTTGAAGTGATTTGTTTTTTCCTGAACCGTAGATTGGTGAATAGAATAGAGTAGTTATGCAAATATATATGTGTGGGTGTGTATATGTATGTGTATGTGTGTGTGTGTATATATATATATACATATACGGTGTGCTATGGATATGTCATACAAAGTATACGAGTTACAATATTTAAATAATACAAAGCAGTGGTCACAAACTCGAGAAAGGGAGGATATACTGCACAACCTGTGAAGTGAATTGAATTGATAATACGTTATACAGCAGCTGAGAACTGATAAAAACTGAGAGCTGAGAACTGGATGCAGGTGTGTGTGATCTGGGAATTGCAGTCCATGGCAGCCAGCCATGTTTGTGGACCGCAGTGAAGGATGGGAAATGTGGTTTGTGATATGAGTAGATTTAACACTACCTTAATATGGTCAAATACAGTTTAAATGAAATGGATAAAATTATAGGACGAATCTTATGCTTCTTACAATTGGGCGCTCAGCCGAGGTAACAACTTGGTGGTAAATTGAAACAAAGCTCACAGATGATAAATTTTAAATTTAGACTAAGTTAAATACATATTCACATTCCTCCAAAGTGAGCAACATTTAATTGTCATGAATTACAGTATTTAATCTCTGCAGCAATATTTCCTGATTCACTGTGTTGAGAGCCTCTTCTAAAATCAACAGACAAGGAAGTGCAGAGGGTACCGTGACATTGTCTTAAGACTTTCAAAACAACAGTTGTGCTGATATCTTTATATGACCTTAGACTTCTTGCAGACTGATAACATGTGAACGGTTCACTGAAAAAGCTTTCTACAAGGGACATAGGCGAGGAGGCCTTGTTATTGGATTGTAATGATCTAATATAGTTGGATGTCCCTGATTTAATGTAATAAATGAAATAAATAAATAAATAAATAAATAAATAAATAAGAAAACTAATTTCCAAATTTCTGGTATAACCCCATTGTCTAATGAAAGATTAACATGATAAATTAAAAGAGATGAAATAATATCAACTGCTAAGTTTAGAAATACAGACTCCACACAATCAGGGCCTTGTGATGTGTTTATATCGAACTTGAGTGATCTGTAAACATCAGTAGTCTTAACACGTTAAGAACTGAACTCCTCATTTTGAATTGGTTTTAATAGCTTCCTGCTTTGTTAAAATCAGGGTATAGTAAATCACGATAAATATTCACTGTTTTAAGGCCTAGATCTGATGCATAAATTAGACATTTAAAGATGGGTTTTTCAGTTGTGTGTTCCCAGTTGTCTGTCTCCATTTTCCAGTACTATTGTCCTGTAAACAATATCTTCGATCCTCAGAAAAAGGATGAAAGGATATGCCCACTTAGTCTAGCATTATTACCATTATTACAGCAAGCTGTGATAACAAAAGCGATAAGTTTTGCGATACAACCAACCCACCCAGTAACCATTATTTATAGTATGATGGATATAAAATACATATATAGATATATATGTATATATATATATATATATAAGATGTCCCAACTGTAACCTATAACTGTAATTCCATTCCACATGATATTATTATTGATCAGCGCTTTTTTCCAAGTGACTGCATGTGAGAGCTCAAGGTCGTGACTCCCCTTAACATGCCTAGATTAGTAGGACACCTGGAAGCGTCTCCTTCGGGGGCTGTGGGCTCCCCTGTGGTGTACTCCTCTGTGGTCATAGACTCCCTTGCACGCTCCCAAGGCCGTCAGGACATGATTGGGGTCATCCTCCGCCCCATAAAAGCACAACAAATGTTCCTGGACGTTATCAAGTATGGTCTGCAGTAGATCGCTGATTGCTCACTAAGGGACAACATCCTGAGATCCGGGTGTTCTTTGGACAAGCCTGACATTGAATGGACCTATGCTTTGCACCTGTACTATGGCTGACAAACTACAACAAAGACTGTGTCTTACATGTGACTGAAAAGGGGGGGTGCTGCTGGGGGGGGGGGGGGGGTGGTCCCTTACAGGGCTGAAGTTTATGTATTGAAAACATTGGATTTGGTGGCACAAGAATTGCCAGGCTGGAGATGCTCTCTTAGTGCGGATCATTGGGAAAATTGCTCTCTCACACATCGATTTTACGTTCTTCACACCAGGTCATTTCTATTTTGATAGAACAGGATATGGGGATATGGGGTTAATCTATGTACCACCCGAACTAAAATTCTTAAACCTGTTAGTGTGCCTAACTCACCAACTGTAGTGTTGTAATGGTGTAATTAATTCTGTGGAGCCAGTCACTGAGAACACTCACGATTGCCCAGCTGAAATTCGTATTTCCTTGAGCTTAAAAGTTTTGGGTCTGAAATATCACAAACATTATGAACACCCTGTTCTGCCCAATTGGCTGAATTGAAGTCTATCACTAAAGAATGCAACCTGGTTAAGGGTAGAATTGTTAAAAAAAAGGAGGTGGAGGTGTTCACCCGGAGGTGGGAGTCCCGGAGCCGCGATAGAATGCTGACTATGAGAATGCTGACTACAAGGCAACAGCGGACTTGCGACCCCTGGAGGATGACGAGATGGTGGGGAACACGTGAACACGGTACGAAGCTGCCGTCAACGGGGGGTCTGCTCAGTCAGTGGCAGACAGGATGAGAAGAGATGTGAAGATCCCTACCCTGGGTGTACGTGCTAGCCTAACCTCTCCCCAAAGGGTGGCTCTCTACAGTACGTAAAGTGCTTGAGCTGAAGACAACCAGCATACAGAGAGATATTGCATACAACAGACTGTCAAGTATTGTTATAAAATGTTATAAAATGTTTGTGATATGACGCACTCAGGCATGAGAAAAGTATAATGGTGCTGCCGAGCACATAGTGCTGGCAGGGTGGGAATTTTTCCTCGTAGGAGGTTTTTTCGCCCACCCCTGACTGCAAAAGACTGGGGTTTGGTTTTTGAGGGGAAGCAAAAATCTGCAGGTCCCGACAAATACAAAACTGTGGGCTGACAGGCCTAGTTGAGAAAGATAGGGACGTGTAGATCAAGTAGTTAGTTACTGTAGTGGCCACTCATACGTACGGCAGTAGTAGTAGTAATAAATGATTAGGGGAACTCAGTTAATCACACTTATAATCGATGTAGGCAAACAAACGTATAATCAAGGTAGTTAGATTCGAAATGAGATATATATATATACATAGTTAAAAGGAGAAGTAAGTTAAGGGTTAAGAGTTATGGCTAGGTACATCTACACATGTCTCCCACCAGGTCTAAAAAACCTCCTCAGCTCTATTCGGATCAGTGTTGCGTAGAAGTGGTTATTGTAAGGGACCCATTGGATTACGGGGACGGGCGCAGGAATTAGCGGGGGACGGCCAGGGGGTGCGGCAGAACCAGTTTTTCCACAGATACCCGCTTAATTAAGGTATTGGATGAGGCTTCATAGCCTCAGAGGGGGGAAATTTTGTGGATAAAAATGACATGAAATAAACACGAGGGAGACTGAGTATGAGTAAATATGTAATTTTATTGGTAATTCACAGGACGGGTGGGTGCGTAGTCTGGAGGAGAGTAAGAGGGGGAAGAAAATGGGGTGCGTCCTGGGGACATGGGGAAATCAGGGTGGGTGAAGTGAACAGACCACTGAGAGTCGGGCGGACTGGTGGGTGAGAAGAGGGACGAATGGTCGGGGCCCGGATCAGAGAAGACAACGTCATCCTCGGATTGGAAGCTAGAGGGGGGTTCTGGTTCTGACTGTGTAGAGGCGTCAACACGCACGTTCGTGGGGCAGATTCTGTACCGAAGAAGAGGGGGGAACCCCGGGTCTCTATTCTTAGGGGGGGTGCTGCGAAGATAGTTAAGTAGCATCATGATATCAGCCGTGAGATCCACAAGCTGGTAATGAGTGTCCAGATCCAGATCCAGGTCCAGTAACGGAGAGAGAGGGGACTGACGACGGGCACCGGCACCTAGACATACAGAAGCGGTTTTAGTCAGAGGTGGATAGAGTGGTGAAACACTTTAAAGATCTTTATGGGTTGTTAGTCAAAAAGTCGAAAGAAGTGTACGAGCTGAGGAGTGCTAAAAACACACACACACACACTCGTACAGTCAAGGGCGGGCAAGTAGACACAACATACGCACACACTCTCTCTTCCTCATACACACACATGAATAACTTTAATAATATCTTATAGTAATAGAGAAACTCTATAAAAAAACAGAATAGTAGGATATGCAGGACAGTAGAACTGTAATGATATTAAGAAGTTGGAAGTACAGTAAACCGCTTTTCAAGTAGTATAAATATATATAAAATAAGAAATATAGTGCACATATGAAAATAAATTATAAACGAGAAATACAGGAAAAATAGAAAAATATAACTTACTCATGATTCAGATGGTGAAGATTCTCGTCTCGCAAGGAAAGCCTTAATTTTTAGAGAACCATGAAGAGAGCCAGTTATAAGGGTGGCTGGGTCAAACTGCCCCCCCCCTCGAGATAACGATAAGACCAAGGTCCCTCCCGGTTGTTTAGTCGTCTTGTCTACGTCATTTTATTTCCCTAGGTAATTGAGAATCCTGGTTTCTGACCACCTAGGTAATTGAGAATCCTGGTTTCTGACCACCTAGGTAATTGAGAATCCTGGTTTCTGATTCTCTATGTAATTCAAAACGCTGGGTTTTTATTTTCTGGGTTATTAGAAATGCCTGGGTTCTGATTCTATGTGTAAATGAAATAGGCCTTTTCTGGAAACATATGGGTTATCTAGTGTGTAAATACAGTATAAATACTGGAGCTTAAGCTCAGGGTATGGGGATCACTTTTGAGAATTCTCATCGGTGTGGATCTCGTGTGGTGGAATGGAACAATAAAGCTGGACCCTTGCTTCTTCTCACTCACGGCTGGTGTATTTTTTCTATCTCCAACTGGTCTCAGAGGTAGATGTGAGTATTGGCTTCTAAGTTGAGTTTTAAATGTTTTTGGGTAATAGGCTAAATTTGAGTCAACAGGTAACAAGCTGAAACTAGGAACACTCCCTTTAAGAGTGTGCTCCTAATCTCAGCTCGTTACCTGTATAAAAGACACCTGGGAGCCAAAAATCTTTCTGATTGAGAGGGGGTCAAATACTTATTTCATTAAAATGCAAATCAATTTATAACATTTTTGACATGCGTTTTTCTGGATTTTCTTGTTGTTATTCTGTCTCTCACTGTTCAAATAAATCTACCATTAAAATTATAGACTGATCATTTCTTTGTCAGTGGGCAAACGTACAAAATCAGCAGGGGATCAAATACTTTTTTCCCTCACTGTAGATGATTGCGATTTCACTGCGTGACCTTTTTAGTTTAAAAAAAAAAAATTATAAAAAATGGATGTGCTAATTTAAGTGGTATCGCACTATCCCATACTTTACATCACAGATTTGAAAGATTATAAAAACAACTTTAAAAGAAAGTCTGCCTGGTTTTGATGGATGATGTCATATCCTGTTCCCACCCATATTCGCAGCAGCAGCTGACAAAAATACACATGCTTAGCCTAGTGTGAGTGGCCATCATGACACTGCACACACAGAAAGCCAATCTTATAACAGACTTGAAATAATTCATTTGTTTATAAAATGTTCCCCTGGCGGAACAGATGGTGTACTGGTAAAAAGGGTTAAAATTGTTAATTTGTAAATGTTACTACTGAACAGTAATGGTTTTAATAAGATAATGAAAAAATATCTTAATGCAACAGATCATATTATTTGAAATGAGCTGCTCTTGAGGTCTTTGACATAATCACTCCAATGAGTGAGTGTGTTGAGAAGCTCTCCACATTTACTGATAGATGTCCTGCTGCAATCAGCAGTGCCATCAAAGAGACAAGCTCCCAGATGAAAACTGACAGAGAATTTTTGCCAACAGCCAGCACCTTTTGAGACACAGTGTGTTAGCCACTTGTTCTTAATGCACTTTTTCATCTCAGGCATTTCTTGATGTCAGGAATTTGTTTGTCAAGTATTTGTTTGACGAAAAACTTTGACTTGTTAAAAGCTCTAGCTCCTCAGCCACATGTATGGAAATGTATATTCCAATTTGACATTATACTTCAAAAATTAATGTTAAAATATTTTGATGGTATATAACATTAAAAAAAAAACTTTGCAACTGTTTGCATTAATATGATTTCTGTTTTATCATTACTTTATTAAAACCATTATTGTTCAGTAGTTATATTTACAAATAAACAATTTTAAAGACATTTATAATACATAATAAATTAATATTCATGATTTCTTAACATTTACATTACGGAAAATGCATCCTATGCTTTCATGTTGCTAAACACCATCAATGATGCATTTATAAAGCTTAGTATTTGTATTATAACTCACAATAAGTATTTATAAGGCAGCACAGCACAAGTATCAACAACAATATAAAATAATTCACTTATTGGACCTAGAAATAAATCTGCTTTATCAATGTCATTAAAACTATAATATAATAACATTATAAAAATGCAGGCTGCATTTTTAGGAATACATTAATGGAACCGTAAGACTGAATAATTAATACTAATAAATTGGTGTATAATGCATAAAGAGCATGGGCACTGAAAAAGCAAGTGTATCACTTATAAGTAATTATAACAATAACATAAATGTAGATATAACTGTTATAATAACAAAGTATAGGTCTTTGTATCATTATAAATGTGTTTACAGACCAGTAGTTCTTGCTTATAAATAATTATAAATGGGGCTGTAATTCATTATAAGCATGGGCTTCATAGAAAGTGTTACCGAAAACCAACAGGGCACCGTGTAGGCTAATGTAAAATAAAAACAGGTAAATATATGAATACCAGTTAGTGTGAGCACTGGTCCTGTTTTTACCCATGCCAGAGTCTGTTGATATGACCAACCAAGTTCTCCGTATGCTTGAAACCGAAGTCAGGACCAACCATGCTATGCTCATGCCAAAGTCTGTTGACACGACCAACCAAGATCTCCTCATGCCTGAAACGGACACCACAACCAACCAGGTTCTGCTCACGCCTGAAGCCGAGATCATGACCAACCAGGTTCTGCTCACTCCTGAATCCGACGTCACGACCAACCAGGTTCGCCTTATTCCTGAAACCGACGTCACGACCAACCAGGTTCTGCTCACGCCTGAAGTCGACATCACATTCAAGTGATACATTTTCATGTGATTCATTTACGTATGATTCATTTACATGTGATTCATTTACTAATTTGCTCTCTTAAGTTTTCATCTAGTTTTAATCCAGTTTCAATCCAGTTTTAGACTGTGATATTACAAAGGTCTTTCCAGATTATTACTTGCTACACTGTATGAGATAACCCCAGTAAAATTGCCTGAATTCTATAATATAATTTGTTCACCATGTTAGGTTTAAATCCTCTAAAAACAGATTCGCAATTAAATAACATTACATCCTTCAAAGCATTGGCATGTTCTGCTTACTCTCACAATCCTCCAAACACCCACACACCCAAAGTCTCCATAAACAAATGAGACAGCAGTGTATCCTACAAAAACTGAACGTTGTCCACAATATGAAAACAACTCGGAGAGTAAGCTGAACTAACCAACAAAATTACCAAAACTGATAAACAGTCTGCACACAATAATAAATATAATGGCCTTACCTTTTAAAGACTTGTAACAAATAATATAACAGTGTAGCACGTAAATCCGAGGAGATAACACTAATAAAATTAAATAAACAGAAAGTCTAACCCGGTCAGAGCATCAAAACAGAGAAGCACATTAATACAGAAGTAAATTTTAAGAGGAGTAAGTCCACAAAATCTAGGTGGAGTAATGCAACGGCAATATCTTCAATAAAAATCCGAATTCTGTAAGGCTGGAAGGCCGAGTGCAAAAAATAAAAATAAAAGAAGAGTGGAAAAAGACTCCACCGTGTAGATGATGCAGTTCAACCCGATATCAAGAGTTTAACATAGTCTCCTGCTTCCTCCGCTGAAATAAAGTCCTTCTGAACACCGTTATACGTAATGCGAAGCCGAGCTGGGTGAAGTATTCCATAGCGAGGGCCCTCAATACCACGAAGTTGACGCCAAACCTCGTTAAATGCAACTCGGGCCCGGGCTGTCTTGGCTGTGTAGTCAGGGAAAATGGAAATGGTCAAATCCCACACTTTAATCCGCTGGATCTTTCTCGCACGGCATAAAATGTCAATACAGTCACTGTGATAGTGGAATCTGCACACAATAGTTCGTGGTCGTTCACCAGGCTTGGGTTTTGGCTGATGGTCCAAAACCGGCTCCTTCTCCAGACCAAACTCCTCTTTTAACAAGGCCGCTACAGCAGCAGTTGTACATGTGTCAGCGCCCTCTGGAACTCCCACTATCCTAACGTTATTGCGCCGTGACCTCGACTCCAAATCCTCACATTTATTCTCTAATTGAGTCACGGTCGCAGTGAGAGACTCAATAGTAGTCTTCAAATGAGCTATGTCATCGGTGCAACCGGAGAGAGCGTGCTCCATTTCCCCAACAGAACTTTTCAGTGTTGATATGGTAGCCTCGGTAGCAACTTTATCACTAGCCAGCTGTGTTTTCACGGCCTGCAGGTTAAGCTGGATAGTAGACAGCGCACCCCCGAGAGTCTCTTGGAGCCTCTGGAGCTCCTTTTTTAAAATATCGGCGATGTCCTTCCTCAGTAAAGCCAGCAACTCAAGCCTGAGTGCAGCGAAGTCAGGGTCACCGCTCGGCAACGCGGATACAGGGGGAGAAGGGGACTCGCTCACTTGGCCTCAGTCGTATCTGAATGCTACCACGGGTTTTCGTGTTCTTTCCAGACATTTTAACGTACCGCAAAGTTAAAATTGCAAACACGGAAACAGAGTAGAATAAGTCAAAATATATCGTATGACGAAAAGCGCAAATTAATTACAATTTTAATCAAAATCAGCAGGAGCCTCCAACTTCGCGTCCTACTCCATCGAATTCCGAATCCCTGAAGTCGATATCACGACCAACCAGGTCCTGTTAACGCCTGAAGCTGATGTCACGAACAACCAAGTTCTGATCGCACCTGAGTCTGCTGACATGGACAACCAAGTTCTGATCACGCTCGAGTCTGCTGACACGGACAACCTAGCTCTGCTCACGCCCAAGTCTGTTGATATGACCAACCAAGTTCTCCTTATGCCTGTAACCGATGTCATGACCAACCAAGCTATGCTCATGCCAGAGTCTGTGGAAACGACCAACCAAGATCTCCTCATGCCTGAAACCGACGTCACGACTAACCCGGTTCTGCTCACGCCTGAAGCCAACGTCACGACCAACCAAGTCCTGTTCACACCTAAATCTGACGTCACGAACAACCAGGTTCTGCTCACGCCTGAAGCTGTCATCACGAACAACCAAGTTACACCCGAGTCTGCTGACATGGAAAACCAAATTCCGATCATGCCCTAGTTTGCTGACATGGACAATCAAGTTCTGCTCACGCCTGAGTCTGCTGACACGGACATCCAAGTTTTGCTCACGCCCGAGTCTGCTGACACAGCCAACCAAGTTCAGCCTGCAGAGTCAATGGAGAATGACAGTCTGCTTTTCTGCTCCACTGAGGACATTGTTCTGCTTTCCAGCCCCGCTGAGGATGCTACTCTGCCTTCCTGACCCGTGGAACACGGCACTCAGTCTCCTGGTTCAGCTGAAAACATTTTGCCCAGAGAGGCAGGACCGCCGGGGGAGGGAGTGTATTTTGGCCCTGGGGGGGTTCTGTAATATCACATCAAACCAGTGACTACAATTCCCATCGTGCACTGTGGCCTACAAACATGGCCGTCATGGACTGTAATTCCCAGAACACACCTTCATTCTAATCACGCACTCCTGATCCAATTTACGTTCATAATCACACCACACATATAAGAGACTGTTCAAAAATTTAGTCTTTGCAAAGTATTACGTTCAGTTGCTTAGTCTCTTTCATTATTCCAAGCCTTATATTGTGTTTGCTTTTCTGGTTCTTGACTTTGTTTACTCTGTTGACCTCGATTCTCTGCCTTGCCTAGTTTAGCCTGATCGTTTGACCCTTGCCTGCCTATGTACATTGATTTCTGCCTGATCCTTTGGACTTCTTGTTGTTTGATTGAACTGCCATTCCTGCACTTGCTTTTGTCTCAGCCTCCAATACTTGACACTCAAGTTACAATGAAATGGTGGCTGTGGACCTACATGAGTTGGACACAGGAGTATGGTATCACCATGTCATTGACCACTTCAGACATTTTAGCGTGGGAAGCATTGTAAGTACAAAAAAGGCAAGTGAAATGATGAAGACCTTCATTCATTGCTGGATTAGCATACATGGTCCACCCAAAAGACTATTCAGTGACAATGGTGGAGAGTTTAATAATGATTAAACAGAAAAGTTCAAAATTGAGGTAAAGAGCAAAGCAACATATAGCCCTTAGAGCAATGTTCTTTTAGAGAGACACAATCAGACTCTCACAGAAATATTAATGTAAATAAAATATGACAACAGATCTGATAGGAAAACTGCCCTAGATTGTGCACTGATGGCAAAACAACTCTTTGCACAAGTCCCTGCCAGCTTGTGTTTGGACAAAATTCAAATCTACCATCAGTCCTTATTGATAAGCCACAAGCTTTGGAAGATACTAGTATAAGTACATGTGTAGGACAGCACATTTCAGCTTTGCATGCTGCAAGGAGAGCATTTACAGAGGCTGAATGCTCTGAGAGAATCCAAAGAGCCCATCATGGACAACTGCAGCCCACAGACAAAAAAATATGAAACTGGGGACAAAGTGTACTACAAACATGCAGACAGTGCGCAGTGGAAAAGTCCAGGTGTCGTCATTTTCTGGGATGGGATAGTGATATTTGTAAAGCATGGAGGTACTTGCATTCATGAGCATCATTCCAGGCTCCAAAAAAACAGAAAATTATCGCACAGTGCAGGAAGAAATAGATGCAGATGAACAGAACCTTGTGGATAACACTATTTCACAGCCTCCAGGATTATCTGGACTGGACTATGACAGTGAAACTGACAGTGTGGCAGAAACACCTGTGAATCAAGTTGATGAACTTTGTGAACAAAATGACACTTTAACCCAGCCAGGGGGAGAGTTGGGAAATCATGTTACTAGACTGAACGCAGGAAAAAATATTACATATACTGACAGAGAAAGCGGTGAATCACGGACAGCACGAATTCTTGGCAGAACAGGAAAAGCTACAGGAAAACTTAGACTGGTACAATCTACAGTACATTCACCCAGAGATGGTTATAGGCGCTACTGGGTCAGCTGACCTGACACAAGTGGATGACCTTTAGGTTGTTTCCCCAGATAGTACATTGCTAAGTAGTGATCACCATGAAAGTGATGTGTTGGTCATTGAAGATGAGACTTGTCACAGAAAAAAGGCTGAGCTGGACAACTGGAAAACAGATGGTGTATTCAAGGAGGTGAAAGATGACGGTCAAAAATGCATCAGTACAAGGTGGGTGTGCTCAGTTAAAGAAACACTTGATGGTTTAGTCCCAAAGGCTAGATTAGTTACAAGAGGTTTTGAAGAAATAAATGTCAGTGACCTTCCTAAAGACTCACCAACTTGTGCTTTGAATTCCCTAAAGATCATGATGGCAGTCATATGTCAGAGGAAATGGCAGCTGAATTCCATGGATATTAAGGTGGCCTTTCTACAAGGAAAAGACTTAGATAGAAATGTCTACATTCAGCCGCCCCCAGAAGCGCAGTGCAAAGGATTGCGGTGGAAGTTGAATAAATGTATATATGGGCTGGCAGATGCTTCTCTGTACTCGGTACAACAAGGTTAAAGGTACTATGCAGCAACTGGGGGGTCGTGTGTCACAGATTGACTCTGCAGTGTTTTACTGGATAGATAACAGTGGTCAATTAACTGGAATTCTTGCTTCTCATGTTGATGATTTTTTGTGGGGAGGTTCCAAAACATTTACCTCTTTGGTCATCCCACATTTGAGATTTGCTTTTCAAGTCAGACGTGAAGAGCACAACAGTTTATGTAGGAATGGATATCTCTTCTGGACATGGACAAATACATGTACATTAAAGCAAATATATAAAGAGTCTTCAGTTCATTGTTATGGATCTGGCCAGAGCTGTGCAACGTGAGGCTCCGCTGACAGTCTTCAAGACTGACATGCTGACGTCTAAGTTTGGCCAGATTCTTTGGGTTGCCATACAAAGTAGACCAGATGGAATGTGTAGCGCAGCTATCATTGCTTCTACTACAAAACATGCTACTGTTGAGACTTTACATGATGCAAACAAGATTATCAGAAAACTGAAGTCAGAGGAAGTGATTCTAAAGTTTCAGAACCTAGGAAGTTCCCTAACACTATTTGTGTTCATTGATGCCTCGATAGGAAATCTTTCAGATGGTGGTACTCATGGTTGGCCACCTGATCTTGTTGATGGGAGAAGATGGAAAATTCTCACCTGGCAGTCTAAGAACATCAGAAGAGTTGTCAGAAGTACTTTGGTAGGTGAAACCTTGGCACTCACCAATGTTGTTGATAATGGGATGTGTTTGTCTGCATTTTACTCAGAAATTACAATAGGTGACAGAAATTTGAGTAACTTGCCAGTTATTTGTGTGACAGAAAAGAGACTTCATCTTGA